>NW_026695345.1:385219-440743 GCF_029851405.1 Lichtheimia ornata
TCCATCCAAAGAACAATCAATGTTGGGGTTGGGGGTGGGGGGAAGGTGGATCACGCAACATGAGCAATGACAATTTCGCCATTGGAAAACGCTGATTCGCCAAGTCAATTTCCGCTGCACGTCTCGGGTTAGAGTTTTGAAAGCCTTCAAAGCTTGCTGCTGTACCTGGCTCCGTTCTTTCTTTTTCCCAACACCTTCTCTTTATTCTTAATACACATACAATGACTCAGCGTGGTAAGTTGCTCCTTTCAACAAAGATAGTAGACGCCATTGAGAAGAACAGAGATTGGGTGCGATCGCGATCGTGAACAAGTACTCACATGGAGACCCATCATCTTGTAGAAGTCTACGTTGCTGCTGTGGCCCGTACTCCCATTGGTGGTTTCAATGGTTCCTTGGGTTCTTTGACCGCTCCCAAGCTTGGTTCTATTGCTATTGAAGGTACGTCTTATAGCACGTGTATGCTTTGTGGATAAAGGTATTGATATGATCTGATCCATATATATACAGCTGCTATCAAGAAGGCCAATGTGCCCGTTGAAGCTGTTGAGGAAGTTGTCTTTGGCTGTGTCTTGTCCGCTAATGTGGGTCAAAACCCTGCTCGTCAAGCTGCTCTTGGTGCTGGTCTTAAGGATACCACCATTGCCACCACTGTCAACAAGGTGTGTGCTTCCGGCATGAAGGGTGAGTTGTATCATCATAAAAGATAAGATGGGGCATCGTCGCTAATGAAGAGCATGTAGCTGTATCCATTGCTGCACAAAGCATCATTTTGGGCAACGCTGATGTGATTGTTGCTGGTGGTATGGAATCGATGACCAACACTCCTTACTATCTTCCCAAGCAACGTTTTGGTTCCACCTATGGTCATACTGAAGTTGTTGATGGTGTGCTCAAGGATGGTTTGACTGATGTGTACAATGATTATCCTATGGGTGTGGCTGCCGAGGAATGTGCCGAACGCCATGGCTTCTCACGTGAAGATCAAGACAACTATGCTGTTGAATCCTACAAGCGTGCTCAAGCTGCCTATGCTGCTGGTGTTTTCAAGGATGAAGTTGTTCCTGTTACTGTTTCCGGTGGCCGTGGCAAACCCGATCGTGTGATTGAACAAGATGATGAGGTTGCTAAGCTCAACGAAGAAAAGTTGCGTGCTGTGCGCCCTGTTTTCAAGAAGGATGGCTCTGTTACAGCTCCCAATGCCTCCCCTCTTTCGGATGGTGCCGCTGCTCTTGTCCTTGTTTCTCGTGAAGCCGCTGAAAAGTACAACTTGCCCTTGCTTGCAAAGATCCGTGGCTGGGCTGATGCTGCTCAAGCTCCCAACTTGTTCACCGATTCGCCTGCTCTCGCTATCCCCAAGGCTATCAAGCACGCTGGTCTCACCCCTGAAGACATCTCCTTCTATGAAATCAACGAGGCTTTCTCTGTTGTCGCTTGTGCTAACCTCAAGTTGCTCAATCTTTCTGCTGACAAGGTGTAAGTAATTTTCTTTTTGGGGTTGAATGGGATATATATATATATATTAAGATGCTGATGCAATGCTATAGTAACATTTACGGTGGTGCTGTCGCTATGGGCCATCCTCTTGGTTGCTCTGGTGCTCGTATCATCGCCACTTTGTTGACCGTTTTGAAGCAAAAGGACGCCAAGTACGGTGCTGCTGGTGTCTGCAATGGTGGTGGTGGTGCCTCTGCTTTGGTCATTGAGCGTTTGTAGATAACAAGACACACATATTATTTCATTTACAAAGCATAATACACATTTCTAGTTAAGCGAGATGGATAGGATAGTGTATATATTTGTTTCGTGAGAACATTGCTAGGGATGACAAATGACAGGTTGGTCTTTTTGGGTATGTGTGTCGATGTCATTCCACAGTGTGTGTGTGTATTGCATGTTGGTTTCCATGCATTCCCGACACTTGACCTGAAATGTAGTAGAGCACTCTTGCTTTGTTTGTGTGTATGTGTGTGTATGCCTATTTTATGTAGGAAGGATTGATTTACTGGTATTGATATAAGCTGGGTGGTTGGAGATATGGATAACAGGAATAACGTGGTGATGAAAGATGATGCATATATTAATGACGACTGGGGAAAAGAGGGTTGGATAATGGAAGTGAGGGGGAGGCTGATTAGGAAAGTTACAAATGCTTGGCAATAGTGAGTGGATGATGAAGCAGGAGTATGCAACCGAATCATGCATGGGCCCTTTTTCTTTTATCTTGCCGCACCATTGTTGTTTTACCTTTTCCTTCCTTTTCTTTTGCCTTTCTTTTCTTTATAACCTTGTAAAAGAGTGATACAGTAATCCGCCAACACCAATATGGCCTTTCAGCAGGACATTGCGTGGACAGTGTATAGCACAATATTACTCCTCATACTTGTGTTACTTGTTGCACGCTGCAGACACAACATGTTACTATTGCCATTCATTTTATTTACCCTCATGACACTACTAGCGCTTGTGATCAGTTTAGCACGACGATATCAAGGCGATGCAGTGTTGCTGATTGCTGACCGAAGCCCAGTGGTTAACCATCTCCCCATTTTTTCACTCTTGCTATACGCTGGGATGGTCGAGTGTCAACTGATACAACTGGCAAAACAACGACAACAACAATCATCCATCGATCATAATGATGAGCAACAAGAAGAAAAACGACATTTAAACAGCTGGAGACAATGGGCAGTGCTTGGTTTATTATTGGTCTATTGTGGACTGACAGTGGCACATGTGCTGATCATGCTTTTGTTGGACGACAACTTACCCCTTACAAGAGAATGGCTCGCTATCACAGTGACTGGATTGGTGGGCATTGCTCTCTTGACCACAATTTGGTTTGCTACACGCATCAAAAGAGATGGAATATGGGTGCTCTTGCTGCATGTACTCTTTTTGGTGTTTACAGTTGGGCTTGCTCTCGCATCATGGCTTTTACATGACATGATTGATCAACCACCCCATCTCGTTTCTATGACGACAACGGATTGGATTCTTATGGAAGCATTGACCGTCTTTTTACCCCTCATTCTCTTGCTTGGTTTAACATCTTGGGTTGTTCGTCCCATCATCCACCTCAACAACGTGTACTACAACAGCAACAACAATAACCTATATTCACCCCGAATTCTCGGATTTATTTCTCGTCGCACTCAACCCTACCGATTCTCCAATGTATAAAAGAAAGGATGCATACATAATGTGTGTGTAATATTAAGATATATATTGTGGATTGTGTGTATAGTGAATGGATGGCCTGCACCTTTGAAAGAGATAGTGAGAGAGAGAGAGAGAGAGAGAGAGAGAGAGAGAGAAGCATGAGCATGTAAATACATAGAATCAAGGGAAGGCATGGGGGGTATGGATGTATGATGTGAGAGTGAGTGATACAAAAGATAGTAGAAATCATACGACAAGACGACGTGGGGGTGAATGAGGAAGGTGAATGGGACGCTGATCTTCATTATCATAAGGGCTACATATGTCGAGGTTCTCGTTTTGTGTGCCGAATCGAGGAATACGCACGTAAGCATCAGTACCCCATCCTGGCATGGATACGACGTTCATGTCACCGCCCCAGTACTCTGCATAAACACGGCTCATGGGTAATCCAATACCGAGAGGAGGTGCACCAATAAACTGATCATTCTTGAGCTCAGCGATACGTGCTGCTAATTGGGGCAAGGTACGCAAGGTGTTGAACCGTGGTAGATGGCCATATGACCAAATGTGTCGATATACGTCGCTGGGAATACCTCCACCTTGATCCGAGATGCGGAATAAGACATCATTCTCATTTGAACAAATAGTGACTCGAATAGGTGGTAATCGTGATGATGGTGATGATGATGATGTATGTTGATGAGCTTGGATGGTGTGTCGAAAAGCGTTGGATAAGAGCTGGTAAATGATATACTTGATATGATCCGAATGATAGGTGAATACCACATGTTCATCGCCATCCAATTCAAGGGTAGGTGAAAATGAATACTTTTGTGCAAGGAGAGAAGCGCATTGTGCCACCGTATCCCTGGCCGAACAACTACTAAACACAGCAGCTGCCGCACTCCCACCCACAACGTTATTATTATCATCCATCACCTGATGCGATCTTATCGATGAGATGGTCCTTGCAGCGTGATGATCATGTTGACGATGATGATATTGTTGAGACAAGGCAAGATGTTGTTCTGCAAGTACTCGTCTTGATATCCGTGACCTTAATGTCGCTTGCATGAATCGATCAATCCGATCCGATCCCATATGCTCCCCGCATTCAGATATTCCCAATGCCAATCGAGGAATCACCACCAAATGCTGCTCAAGCGATTCAACCAGCGTCTTGCAATATGCATCATTATCAGCCAAGGTCTTGATGGGTGGCACCTTTCGTAATCGCTCAAATGCTCGCCAATAGAGATCATACACTTGTTGAATATGGGGATTGGTGCCAACAATGAAGGGTAGCTTTTGAAACTCGCGAATGCGATGTGATATGCGAATCGGTAGCTCTTTGCGTACATAGTTGGCTGATATCAAGAGTCGTTCTGTATTCATATGTCGCTCGTAGAAGAGCAGTTGCCGTAACGTTATCGGTGTCGTTCTTTGCTGGACATACTCATCAAGGATCTTGTTGCGATAGAAATGGTCATCCACGTCCACATTGGCACCGTATTGTTGCTGCTGTTGCTGGTCGATGAGCGGAGCGTGATGTACAAAGGAGTAATGGCGACGACGACAAGTGGTGACTGTGGCGATGAGGCGCCTTTTGGTTGCTGTAAGAGACGACATGGGAGAGGTAAAAAGGTGAAAAGACAAAAGAGGGAGAGGGAGAGAGAGAGAGGAAAAGGTACTTGATGTGTCAGATTAACTCGACTCTTCATACGCTACATAATGTATGAGTCACCTGCCATTAGACATAGCGAGTGGATCTCGAATTGATTTCCGACGCAATGCAGATCGAAAAGGGGTATCACCACGGGACAGCCATGATGATGAATAAGCTTTTTCTGGGGTGTGGGAGGAGAAAGGCCATGGTACTCGCATCTCTCTCGGTCATCTTTACAATAAATAAGACTTTTCATTTCAACCAACAAGGTAGCAGCAAAACCCTCTACACTATCACGCACATCTGCAATGCACGCAGTAACCCAATTTTTTTGGGCCACCTAAACATAACAATAAAGCAATACAGCCTTTTACAAACGCTATATCAAACGTGTTTCATCATCCAATGTGTCAAGTGGCAAAAGGAAAACATCATCCCACCAACAAAAGTGTGAAGGATCATCGGAAAAGTATGCTGATTTTACTACGACAAGCAAGCTATAATACCCGATCCACAAATGTGGTATAGCTACTACTACTACTACTAGAAGATGCACTTGCCACACCTAAAAGGGTGTTATAGAGTGTGCCCTTCATCATGGATCGGATGGTTTATTATCATAAATGGGCATATGGGAAAGAGAGAGCAAGGGCACAAACGCATACACAGAACCCCACATGCAACACACATACAATGAAAAAGAGGGGATGGAAACGGTGGAATGTCCGACTTGTGTTTATGCATAGACTCATGGCCCAAGCGTTCGTACATTTGGCCTATTCTTATCCGAACAATGGCGCAGCAAGGCCTTGTCGGACTAATGTCGCGTGGATCTTCGTTTTTCCCAGAGCCACTTTTGGCCATCAGGAGCAAAAGTAAAAAGCATTTTGGAACCCAAACTTGTGGATTTTTTGTCGTCAATATGGCCCTCCCCTTTTCAAATCGGCAATGGATATGCACGCACAAACCATGATCCCAAACATGTGGTGATGAAACGAACAACCCTTATTTTCCCGACCCATCGGGTCCTCAGCTCTATCGGCATTACTGAAAACAGCAAGAACCAGCTCGTTGAATATCAAGATAGAAAAATATATAGAACACGCTTTGTTTGCTTGGATAATAAGGTACTTAGATAGGACACATACAGTATAGAAACAGAGTTAAGAGGTGTGTGTGTGATGAGAGGGTGAAAAAATAGGCGAGGATTGAGGGTGGTGAAGTTCAGGGTGGGGAGGAGGAGAGAAATAAAGCTGATAAAACATGTATAAGAAAAATGAAGGGTAGGTGATTGCATATGTAAGGGAATGGAAATATGTGCAAGATGAAAGAAAAAGAAGAGGATAGTTCAATGAATCAAAATGAAGAGAAGAAAATGCTGCTTTTGTGTGTGAAACGTGTGTGTGGATATAAAAAAAAAAGAAGACATAGTGGGAATGAAAGTGTATAAGAAAAAGAGAGTACATGTAGATGGCAAAATGAAAGATTGAAAGTTGAGATTGGAATGATGGTTGTTAGAATCATGAAGATGTTGCTGAGACCATATCAGCGCTGGATCGGATGTAGATTGAGTCATCGCACATCGAAGGTCGAGATGATAGGAGTGATTGCCATGATGGATCAGGCAGCCATGCTGCCAATTGTTCACGGGAAAGGCGATTGAGACCGAGGCATCGAAGCACATCGGCATCTTCAAACACCATTTGTTCATCCATGGCATCGGATGAAGCTTGAGAAATTTCTGCACTCAATCTACAAAACATGCATGTCAGCATCAACATCACTCTTGTCAGCTAGCAAACAATGAAAACATACCCATCGTTGGCTACTTGAATGTGTGCATCGTCTTGTGAAGCAATGATGAAAAAGGGAAGGGAGATCTTGTCTTGGGATGACAAGAATTGATGATGTTGGCTATGTTGGTTTCTCCAAACGAGGTTGCAAAGCTGCAAATGTTGTGCAAGCTTGTCTTGAATCAATCCACGAGTGTGATCCATGGATGAGAGCAAATGAGCTTGTCGACGCTATTATCATGCATTCATGTCAATGTCATCTTCATTTATAGATTCATGAAGGAAAAAATTACCTCTTCTTGATCCACAAGCTTTTGCAACTCCAAGTATCTCTCCATTTCAACATCGGATGGGCTTGTTTGATTCTGCTGGTGGTTGTGATTTCCTCCAAAGTAAGAAGGAATACCGAGCCACTTGATTTGTTTCTTATCTTTGGCAATGATATCCATGGCCATGAAGACATTCAACGCGTCGTACACACGGCGTCGAATATTCTTTTGATCGAATGAACGTTTCTAACAATGAAAATCATGTCAATGAAACATGCATGCATATACACACAATGAAATTTACGTACTTCATTATCCATGTTTGCACGAATGTCCAGGGCCAATTCGTCAGCAACCTATATTTATCATCAGGTGTTTGTGTGAATTGTTGGCATATTCCGAATGGTGACCACATACACAAACGCGCGTGTGTATGTGTGTGTGTGTGTATCAAATGAATTTTCTTTTCTTTACCTCGTTGTATGTGGTAACGCCTTTTTCCGCCACCTTGTCACACACTTGCTTGCTAAAGTGCCGCAAACCTTTGTTTGCTCGGGATGAGTCGTCATCGCTACCGCCACGCAAGGTTGATGTTGTGCGTCGTGTTGGTGCATCATTGCATTTTCTTTTCTTGGGACGTGTTGCTGCTTCATCTTGGCAGCTGCCACGTTTCAATGATAAGGGTGGAAATGCTGATGGTTGGTGGCACTGATGATGTTGATCATTACCAAGCCGCAGTTCCGGATCGGAGTTGAGCAATGAAGCAATAGACCCTTTACGCGAACCACTGCCATCACTGCTACTGCTGACAGATGGCGATGAAGCACTCACAAGCTCTTCCGTTTCTTCAGGGGGTGAACAAAGCGCATGTTCGGGTGCACCCATTGTTGCCGATGAGATGACATTTTGCAAAGGTGGCAAGCTGAATCCAAAAGGTGGAGATGCTGTGGGATGATGCAACATGGTGGTTGTCTTTGTTGGCATCACCATGGGTCTAAGAGCAAGTGATGGTGGTGGTGTAGTATCAAAGATTGCATTGTCATCACGTCGATCACGCGTGGTTGTACGAGGCTCAAACAGTGAGGGTAGCTTGGTCGCAGCAGCTGTAGGTGAGTGGCTGCTGTACAATGGTGGTGACGGCAATGGTGGTGTGGGTGGAGAAACACTGTCGTTGGAAGGATGCTGATGATAGTGTTGGTGGAAAGGTACAAACGCAGACGTCATGTTAATATAAGGTTGACTCGATGTGGTTGATCAGCAGATGATGTTCGTGAAAAGTGAGTGAGAGAAAGAGTTATATATAAAATAAGAGAGAGAGAGATACTTGAAAGAATGGCAAGTCTGGTAATGTATATGAATAATAAAAGGAAGGAAAAAGAGAGGGAGAGAGGAGATATGAAATGTAAAAATGGAGCTGAGAGTGATGCTTGTTGTAGTTGTTGCTGCAAGGAAAAGATTCCAGGAAGAGAAGGGGGAAAAAGAAAATCTCGAGTACACAAATGTGAGCAAGCATATTATATAAATGTCACCGGTGCATGTCAGCATTGTGCTATGCGCGCGCAAAAAGTTTTCTTCTGTGTGTAGGTTTGTGCATAGACACAATGGAATCGGATCCGCTCGTTTCAAAGGCAAATCGGGATTGCCCTGTTTGTTCTACCCTCGTTTTCTTTTTTGATTTTTGTCGTCCCCTCTCTCGTTTGATATATGAACAACAGCTGTGATGATAGGCCAAGCGGAAGTCCATATACGGTATTCCTTTAAACATCAGTTGCCAGATGTTCCCATGACTTTTGATGAGCGGCGTCCTCGGGGACCATTATCCGCTTGTGACAGATTTCACACGTACCAGGCCTCTCATTCACACTCACACACACATACCAGCAATGGTCTTTTTCTTTGGCTATTGCTTTGAATAGCTGCAAAGCGTGTCCCTGAAATTCATCAAAACAAAGCTGTAACGCGTCCAAGTATGTGTATATATATATCAAGGCATCGGGATCAGCAAATAGGCAAACCTAATACCATCCACGCATATATTCATACATGAAATACAACAACCCCCCATCGTTCTTTGGTACTTTTACACAACACAGGGTGGGTCAGTGATGATTTCTTACTAGGCACACAAACGCGGTCCTTGTTTCCAGCTGTTGATTTTTCGGAACGTATCCGGGAACCACACTTGTCAAAAACAAGCTTGGGCTTGTCTTTTTTTGTAAAAGACCTTGTCAGACAATCGGGACAAAAGTCCAAGATGTTGTACACATGCGTGAACGTGCAAATATGCCACTGGATTATAAGCACACAAGCAGGAGTACGGGCCATGCATGATGATTGCTGTTGTGTTGCCTCTGTGTTTTTTCTCTCTCTCGTCTTTGTTGCACTCGTATCGATTCGTTTGTTTATCCCCAACCGGAGAAAAAGTTAGAAAGTTTATCTTTTGGCTCTCTACTTGGGGGGTCGAATGGCCTGCTTACGCTTTAAATGTTTGTTGATGCTATGGCCACGAAGACACATGGGTCGCTGTTGATTGTATAAAATGTTCTTTGTTATTGGATTGAGATAAAGAATAACAGGTCACTGTTAACATTATGGTAAAGGAATCCACCGTGTACATGTTAAAGTTACAAAAAAAAAGGATCACTCGTTTTCTTTTCCAAATAAAACCCTGTTTTCTCATTGAAGTGGGCGGGTAAAGATCACAGGACGATCGCGATATGTCAAGAAATTACGGAATGGGAAGTAAAAGCGAGTCATCATCATCATTCTTTCTTCTTCTCTCATTATGACTACGTCGTCTTTTGTCTAAATTTGAGCCACCAGCCGCTCTCGGTACATCCATTTTAGGTGATGAAGGGTGGTTGGGGGGAGGCATAAGTTTGATATGAGTGGGGTTAAGGCGGGGGAAACCGCTTGTCATTTGTTTCAAGAAACCTTGTTTATGGATAATGTATGAACGCGGGTCTACGGAGTCAGTGGTCCGAGCGTTACCTACTTTGCGACATGAGTCATTGATCTATTGTAGAAAAAAAGAAACCAAGACACATGCATCGGGCTTGTGTATGGCAACATGGATCTTGTGGGTGTCAGACGTATACACATATCATCATCATTTTGCATGGTGACCACTTTGGATAATGCTGCGGAGAAAGTTGATATGCAACAAAGACCAAGGAACCGGAATCAAGCTGACAAGTAATTGAGTATTAGTGGGATCGGGAGGGGTCTGGGTATTTTGAACGTGTATTATTGTTTGGACAAGTGAGAGACAAGGAGGACATCTGTTGGGTTGCATGTTATAGCTAAACGTACAAATATCATGTGAAAAGCGTCAGAGCTAACTGTGTGTGGATATGCATAGAGGCGTATGTGATGTTTAATAGTTGGGGGAACAAAGGATGTGTGTATGTGTGTATGTGTGTGTGTGTGTGTGCCTTTGTTCCCGGTCTGTGCGCACCGACATTTGGGTGCTGCCAGTGCCTTCCTTCAAATCCCCCCTTATTTCCTTCACCCCAAAAGTTCCACCGGTCTATTTATCCCTAACATGCATAGAAGAAAGATTATCATTACATACATAGGTTACCAACGAATCATTCTTTGTAGTATTGCGGTTGCTACCGTGACCCCCCAAAACTGCAAGTCCATATGCAGATAACCCGCCTCCAACGTTTCATGAATCCAGCCCCATGTTCTGCAAACCATGTGACAAGGTGCAAAAAGGGATCTCCATTGTTGTTTCTATTTATCCTTTTCCCTTCTCACTAAACATGCATATGTACACACGCTTGAAACAAACAACAAAGTTTTCATGTTCATTAAGAGTTGGATATAAGGAATTAATTGTGTTGTTGCGGATGGTGTATATGTGTGTGGGGGTGTAAAGCATGGTGATGTTGATTGGAATGCTGTAGGAGGAAATCATTTGGCTCTAAAGGATGGTGATAATAGTACTGCTTGTGCATGCTTAAAAGCGTCGATCGGATGACGATCCTGTGAGCTTGGTAATTGTAAATACACCAAGGATCACCACACCGAGAAAAGTGATCGCTGCAGGCAATAGCATCTCTTGTGGTATCGGCAAATTGAGATCGACAGCTGCATCTCGTTTTCCACCACGACGACGATGACGATGACGACGTTGTCTTTCCATTTGACCCTGCTCTTCTTCTTCATCTTCATCCTCAGATGTTGCGCTTTCAATATCACTCGAATCTTCATTATCATGACGATGGCGATGACGACGTCGAATTGATCGTTGATGTTGCTTATCATTGTCATCCTCATTTTCCATTTCTTGTTGCATAGCTGAAATTGTAGGTTGACCAGGAGGAGCATCCATTGTACCTGATTGCGTGGTTGTCATGCTTTCTTCAACAGATGCTTGTGCAGCAGCAGCAGCAGCAGCTTCTTCAGCAGCCTTTTGTTGTTGTTGTTGTTGTTGTTGTTCGGCGAGGGCATCATGAACAAATAAACGTACGCGATCATGTCCTTGTTTACGTGCAAGTTCCACTGCATCTTGTAGATCAGAATCACAAGTCATCAAGACCTCATCATCTTCATCGTCGAGATAAGCAATATTGAGCCAATTGTCGCCATCATGTTCTTGTTCTTCAGCATCGACCTTTACATACGATTGCGACAAGGACAAATGGTCGGGCATGATCTTTTGTCGTACATGATCACGTACAACGGCATAGCTGGAGTATTCGCATCGGAAGCGGTGTGCCTTGGAACCATAATTAAACTTGAATGCAAAGGTGCCAGCAGCAGCGTGGGATGATACAGTGGATCGGTTGTCATCGGCATTGGCTACTGAAGTGCTATCACCAGGCATCACTTCCGAATAAGCAGGATGTTGGCTACCACCGATACCAGCATGACTATGTGGCGACATGGTGCGATCAGGATGTGGGCTTACAGGTGGCTGGAACATGTGCGAATTGGCGGCTTGAGATAAAGAATCTGAAATGGCCGAATCGGTCTCCGTGTGGTCACCAGCCAACATGCTACTCCAAAACTTGCCACCATCATTTCCATTGCCTTCGATGCTGTTGATCTATTTATACATGTGAGCTGCTGGATCCTATGTCCATGCATGATTAACTTGTCATTTACCTGATCAAGCGTAGCATAGGTCAATCGAAGAACATCGACTAATCCCACAATCTGCTTATCGTCATCAATCACCGGTAGGTTGAGATAGTGCCCATCTAACATGGATACTTTATCAATACCAATCCATTTCCTTCCCTTCCTTTTGCTATACATACCATGCATTTTCTTCAAGCCATCCAAAATGCTAGTAGTGGGCAATGCTGTATCAGGATGAGGTGTCATGACACGAACAACAGAACATGTCTCGGGTGCAAGACCTGCAGCAATGACACGAAGCACAATATCCTTGGACTATGAAACAATTCACATCAGCCATCCCATCTTTAGCCCCCAAGAAGATGATCATTACCGTAAAGATACCAGCCAATCCACCATGATCCATCACCAAGACAGCCGTGGTATGATGCTCTTTCATAAGCCTGGCAACATCACGAACGTTGGCCTTGACAGGAACTTGCACTGGAGCCGAATTATCCAACACCGTTGTCAAATCAGGGCATGACATCTTCTCGCGTAATGCTTCCATGTATTGAACAAGTTGAGCGGGGCTATTCGTATTCCATTCACGTTCGACACCTTCCAATGCATCGTATAGCTTGCGAGATGATCCATATGCACGCTCCATCTTGTTCAATGCTTCATACAAACATTTGGTGATATCCAACAAGCCGAAGATGTCGCCTTCCTCATTGCAAACGGGCTGTAATTGAATGTGAATGTGTGTGAGTGTGAGACAATGGATGATCGGGAATAAAATGTCCGTGCCCCCACCCTACCCCTCCTCAAGATCACTTGACTTACCAAATGACGGAAACCACGAGACACCATCAGGTTCAACGCATCTTGAGCAGAAGTATCAGCGGTGACGCACATTGGATTACGTGTCATGATATCGTTGACGGTGGTTGCTCTATAAGAAAAAGATGAGCTTAGGAAGAGTGATAATATGTTGTCTTTTACCTTGCATCCATATGTGAAGCAACAACGCGATAAGCGAGATCTTTGGCCTAGAAATTGGAATACAATGAGTAAAAAGAACAAGGAGCATATGACCCCTATGTCGCCACCCCCTTTCATACCGTAAAGATGCCACTAAGATGTCCTTCATCATCCACCACGAGTACACAATCACTTCGTTTAGCAGCCATCAACTGAGCAGCTTCCATCACCGATATATGATCTCGAACAGTGAGTGCCTGAGCTGGTCTCAACGCTGAAACAGTGCCAGCGACTTTTCTCGTGTGTCGAATGCGACTGGTGCTGCCACGCTTCTTTGACAATTCTTGCTCAATCTTCTTACGAATGGCCTATGCTTCATGGTTCAATGGCGGGTGTTCGCATTGGTGTGATTTCAGTGGCATACCTCATCCTTTTTAGACTGGCGTTGTCGGCTTGAGGAGGAAGAAATGTCGGAAGGAGAAGGAATCTCCAACGAGCTGCCGGGTCTGGATCGTTTGCTTTGTGCAGATACAACCGACATGAGGCACCCTGTCGTCGAAATGGGAAAGAGGTAAGAGAAGAAGAAAAAAGGAAAACAACAAAAATCGGGAAAAGCTTGTTGGGTTGGGTTGCACCTTGTAGCACATGGTGGATCTACTTTCAACCTTCATTGGACCCGACACTTTCCTCTGCTTCACGCACCATAGACATCAATAGTGGTATTAGATGTAGGATCCATCATGTTGTATATAATAAAATAGAGCTTTTTGCTATATCATCTTTGCCATCCATTAGTTTTCATTATGCATCACAACTAGAGACACACGTTGATATTGCATTACAGACTGCAGAATAAAAAACAAACATTGACACAGTAGTCATTAGTACCACATGCGGTAAAGTGGGCATTGCTCCACCATGCACACATAAGAGACGCGTATGTAGTCAAAATTTCACATTCACCATGATAATGAAGAATGATGCCCCTGTAGAGACGTTTTCTTTAGTAGGGTGTACATGGCACCCACTCGATTGATTCACGCGCTTACCAGCTAATCAATCCTAATGCTTTTGTGAGACGACCCCCTTTTAGCGCTAGGAAGTGCTACTATTAGCACAACGAACCTGATTGTGTTAATGTGGTATCATTCCATATGCATCGGTGTGAAGAGAAAACAGCTTTGCTTGGGTATAAATAGCGAAATGGAAAGCACATGAGGACCCAATTTATGACTGCATGGATCAAAGCAGGTAGTAGGAGCTAAATCAGCAATCACTTTCAATAACAAGAGTTTTATTTGTGACAAGTAATGCATCTTTCAGGTAGTTGGTTCATGTAAAGTGCGGCTGAATACCTCCCAAGTACAACACCTGGTTATGAATCTATAGCTGGATCACGAATAATACATTTGTATCGCAATTGTTAAAGAAGGATCATGAGCTATGAGGCACTTGGCCTCGTATTGGCAGAGATCAAATGCATTGTCGTGTGGGATCATGGGGTAGGCTTGGATTTCAGCAAAAGTGAAGTGGATAGCACCCATACAAAAGAGAGTATGTATGCTTTACGAGTCTAGACAAACGAAGATATGCAATGACAAGAGTATCATGTCTCCTCCCTTTCCTTTTACCTTTTGAGACTTGCAACATTTTCAAAATGCTTTTCTCTATTACCATGCTCATGCGGCGTTGTGCACAAATATACATGATGACGCCTTATCGGGAAAGGGGAAGTACATAATGACCTTTAGAGGGGAGGGGTAAGGAAAGAAGCTGTATGCAAGGTGGTGGCTGTTGGGAGAAAAAAAAGAGTTCTCGTCAAGTTAGTAAGACTTGTTGGTATACATCATGGACAAGCTTAAACATGTGGCCTCCTGTGACGGGATGATGATGATAACCCTCTTTCTCTTTTCAGGGCCATAGCAGAGTGACAGAGGCAATGTCTATGATGGTATTGGCAGGGAGGGATAGAAGAAAAAGGGATAACATAAACGGCTCCAGGATACAGAAATGAAATACAAGATGCAAGCATAGACCTTATCACCTCCTACAAATCAAACTTCTTTGATCACCACGCTGACTGCCTGTGTCCTAAATGTCGCACAAAGCCGCTAGTGCACAGCCACTCTCATATTTCTAAAGCATACCCATCCACACGAAATGAGTCTTGGAGACAAAAACAAAGCGTATGCTTGCTGGTGCATCTATTATAGGGTATTCGTATGTATAGCCAAATAGTGTATGGGGAAATCGAGTATATGGTGTATGGTAGATAACGTTGTGATTGATCGACGTGAGCCTCCCATTCCCATTTTTGGATATATAGATGAACGTTAATATTATGCATACAAGAAACAAAGAATGACATTCATGATGCAAAGTAGTACACGCACCATTTGGACAGCGTGATCCATGTGGAAAAACACACACACACGCTTGCACACATGTTAAGAAATGTGAAGGTGAAAGGATGATGGCATGAGTTAGTCAAATGTCCAAATTGGATTTTCCCAGGGAACGAACCTTGTCCCTGCAGGGCTGTCGTGCACATGCATAAATAGGTAGGATAGTAAGGGCTCGATCGCTGTCTCACGTGTGCTTGGTAATCCAAGAACTTAAAACTTATTGATTTGTGTCGCACAAATGGCTGAAAGCAATAGGAACAAAGAAATGGGCACACACGCACACGTATATTATACTTACACACGCATCACACAATCCATGTTGGAAAACGTCAACAACCCCATCCATTGTGACTCTAAAAAGTGATTTCCCCATATCCTGCATGCAACAAGCTCCTTTGAGTGATGCATTATTCTTTAAGCCTTGTTGGGTTCCCTGCACGTACCAACAAAGGAAAAAGAAATGGTTGCTCTCCTTGTCGTTTCCCCTTTTAAAAAGTGTCATTGACTATGCATAATAGCCCAATTCGAGGATCAGATAGATACTATGTAGTAGCTGAGGTGCTGAGCTTGTATTGTGGATCATTGGTGGGCAACAACATGATATGATATGGGATTCCGACTTGGTGGAGGAGGCGATGAGATTGCCCATTAAAGAAGAAGCTTGCGTGTGATCCCTGGTGACTGATGGAGAATATCATTTTAATTGAGAGAGAGATTGGTTCGGTATCCCAACTTTATGTGCAACGTACTTTCTTGTGTTGACAAATTCATTTGCTGATAAGCACGATATTGGACGTGCAACAAGATCATCCAAAAGAAAACTGTCAAAATGATCCTACAGCGATAGAATAGATTAATGATACACAAAAGAGACATTGACACGCGCACATACACGCGCACGCTGACACACAACTGTGGTGTTATTAAAAATGACATGTGGGGGAGTAATCAATACAAAGTGACATGATCGATCTATTTTTGGTGGGGGAGGATGAGTGAGAAATGCCCTGTGATACATCAAAGAGCGGAATCGGCACGACAATCAGAGTTGTGGTGGTCTGCAATTGTGTGTTGTTTAAGTCAGTGTAATACTTGAGTCCCTTTTGTTGAGTGGTGTTGTTTTCTTTTTCCTCTCTCTCTCTCTCTCTCTCTCTCTCTTTGTTTCATATCCCCTTTTTTCTTTTCTTCTTCTTCTCTCTCTCTCTCTTCTCTCTCTCTTCACTCGATTGTACATGCCACTTGAACCATCTCCTCAATGACAATACCTGACAAAGTCACCCAAGCATCACGACCGCCCATTTGCCACCATGGTGACAGCAACAGCAGCATCGTATCAGCAACGGACGGGTTGACACTGGAGAAGGTGCTTGAGAACCAAGCCTCTCGTCCGTATAGCCTTCGTGAATTTGCCGATTACCTGGAACAAACCTATTGTTCTGAAAACTTGTCCTTTTACATGGCGGTGACAGATTATCGAGAATCGGCACGTTTGTACTTTGGCAGTAGCCCAGATACGTTGAAGTCTCATGCAACGGTGCCTACGCTGGATGGACAAAGCATGGCATTTTGGTTTCGTTTGGATGAGGAACCTATGCTGAATCATGAGTTGCAAATTCGATTCAAGACACTCAGGGCCAAGTTTCAGGATATCTTGGAGCGTTTCATTTTCACCAATGCACCTCAAGAAGTGAATATCCCATATGAATTACGCCATCAATTATTACAGACGCATCGTGATCAACATTGTTTTCATCCAGCATTGCTTAAGCCTCCTTGTGTTGCTGTTGTGGAATTGATGAGGATTAGCGCTTTTATTCCTTTTGCAACGGATCCAGATCGGATGGCTATCGCCGCTACTGCTGCTGCTACTCCTACGGTTACACCAAAACCCAGCAAGTCATCAAAATCTTTATTATCTCCATCTTCTCCATCTTCTCCACCACGTCGATTACGTAGTTGTTCCTCATTATCAGGACACGAAATGGCCCCTGCACATTCTTCTCCTGTTCCTCCTGTTCCGGTCATCCCATTGTCAGCAAGGGCACATCACCATGCAGACAACGCTCATCATTGGTCATCCTCCACTCTTTCTCCTCCCACCACGTGGTCTGCCGATTATGATGATATCTCGGTGACAAGCACAACAAGCAATTCAAGCCATCACACTTCAAGCATATTGAAAAAGATCACAACCTCACTCAGACTACGTGCTCGATCTCAGTCTCCTCCACGTCAAACAAGCTGGAAACAAATCATTCCCGATCCACAAGCTTTTATGCATACTCCGCCTGCCATGGAACGAGGTCTCAGTAACAGCAGCATCACATCCACGACATCCACTACATCCAGTAGCCGTGGTAGCAGTAGTAATCAAAGCATGCCTAATACAACACTTCCATCATCACCACCACCTCAACCAGTGTCTCGCCATCATCATCATCATCATCATCTTGATACCCCTGCCTCTCATTATTCATCACACTACAACGATGCTTCTTCCTCTCATCATCCATTACCTTCTTCCCCTGGTGGCACTCACAGCAGCAACAACAACAACAACAACTTCCACACATCATCATCATCCTCATACATTTGCTGATCCCTATATCCACCATTCTATATGCTTTTGTATACACCATCACCATCCGCTCACTCGATCCAATTATTTGACTTTTGCATTACTATCATCCATCGTAAAAAGAAATCCTTGCATCAGCCCCTCCTCTTATCGTATATATGCCCCATTTCACCCCATTTACGATATTACTGCTAGTATCCAATTTATATAGTTCCTGAACATACATCAAAAGAAATCACGGTTGTTTTACTTGTATTATTAGTCACAATTATGCAGTGGGGGAAGGAGATGATGAAGGTGGAGGTGTGGTAGTGGTGGTGGTGTTATTAGTAGCGGTGGTAGTAGTCATAGTAGAGGAGGGAAGAGAATGGTTGTCTTTTTTACGTGGGGAAGAGGAGGAAGAGGTAGTAGTAGTAGGGGCATTCCAATGACGTTCAACATCACTTCCATACCACACAAACAACTCCTCGCCAGGCTCGATATCACGTTTGGTCCAGCAAATAACTTGGTTCACCACAGCTCCTTCAATAAACAAAATGTTGGATTGCTTCTCCGTGCTCTCATTCATAAAGTGGAAAGGACAATACATTTCGCCGTCTGGATCAGTAAAGGGTTGTCCTTGGCTATCTGTGGCATCCAATACGGTACGTCGATACATGATAGAATATTCAGAAGCACGGCCCACACGATCCTTGAGTGAATCATATTCGTCTTCAGTCATAGGAACACCAAAATAAAATCCAATGGGTGTGTTGTGTGGCAGCTTTCGTGTGGCAAACAGTCCCTTGCCTGCATTTGGGATTGTTGAATCACCCACTCGTAAAATATCCCTCCATGTTTTTGGTACATTCGATAAATCCAAATCCTCCAGCTTCACTTCAGGTACCACTGGCTGCTCAGTTGGCTTGTCTTGGCCATTTGAAATCTCTTGGGATGTTGATGTAAATGATGATCCAGGTGCTGTTGCTGCTGCTGCTGTTGGTACAGGGTCATTTGATGTTGCAGTCGTTGTTGCTGTTGTAGTAAGAGAATCTGTATCCATGGAATCCTTGACATTGTCAATGGTGGTAGCTGATTGTTGCAATAATCCATCCACGGGTGCATTTGTTGTTGTTGCTGTACATGCGATCATCCCATCCTGATTCTCTTTTGGTGCCTCGTTCTCAGGCTTCTTTTTCAAAACGCCAAAACAAAACGGCCAATCATGGTCGACGAGCTTCCTCTCCCACTTTCGATACTCTTCCACAGCACCTTGAAAATTCCCTGGTTCATAGGCAAGCTTGAAATGGGTGGAGCGACTTCCTTCTGGTTTGAATGGGATAAAGAGCCGATCGGTGTTGGTTGTCAAGCTAGCAGATGCAGAATTCGCAGGCGTCTATTGTCACACATACACACACACACACACGATATGAGTCCCTTCCTACTCATTCATAAGGCACCATGATGATGATGATCCATACCTTGCCTTTGAACACCTTGGGCAAACCTCGATCTTTGCTGATACGCTTATCCATTTCCAATGCGCCATCAATGAGTTGTTTCCTTGGCAATGATCGATTGGGACTCTCACGCAGAGCGAGGAACAACATGTATGCTTGGTTGTGCCACCTTGGTTGTGCTGAAGATCGACTACTTCTCTTTCGGCGATGCGCTTCATTGATGGTGGGCAACGTGCCTGCTGGTGATCCGGTCCGTCGTTTACGCTTCTCTTCTGATTCGGTATCTTGATCCATAGCATCACTTGAACGCTTCATGCCTGCTGTTGGATCAGAGTCAAGGCTGTCAACGGACATGGCAGAAGGAGTACGCTGCATTGGGAGTTGTTGCGATTGCTGAAGTTTATTGTCGTCGGTTTGTGTATCAGGTAAAGAGGCCGTGTGGCCGTTGCTTTGCACAGGTTCAAGCATAGTGTGGAGAGAAGGCATGAAGTGGGGATATACGTTTAAGCTGAAAGGGAAAAAGAAACGCGGTCAAGGAAACGGAGGGGAAAAAAAGGCCGCCATAGAAGATGTGTTTGCACGCGGCTCACGCGTTATTGCTTGGAGGATCGTCGCTTGATAATAGCTGCCACAAGCGCAGCACCCACAGCCAATACGCCACTAACAATAGCAAGCCCAATCACCCCCTCTACAGAGAAAGAACATGTAATGATAAATAAACACATCTTTATTATCATCCTCATCATCATCTTACCTCGAGACACCTTCTCAGTGATCAACTTGTTCAGGGCATGTGCTTGTGTGTTGTTGGGTTCAAACTTGAGCAGCTGCTGGTTGAATTGGCGTGCTTCACCATAGTTGCCGAGCTTGTAATGGCCCACTGCAAGATAGTACAAACACTCTCGTCGCCTCTCGGGTGAATCTCTGTAGATCTCTATTACCATATCTTTTATCAACATTGCTTGTTTCTTTTTGCCTCGTAGTCAACTCACCAGTCAACAGAGTGATGCCTAGCACCATGTCATCCCGATTCTTCGACTTGATCAGTCCCCATGCATAGTTGAATTTCGTCTGGATCGTTACGAACTCGCCTTCTTTTTCATACTGTCGACGCAAGACCTATATGGATCATACGTTAACCCTACCAACCTGTTTCAAAATGATATGGATAGATGCTTACGGTGATCTCGGCGTCTGTCAACGGCGTTTCAGCCTCCTTTACCATAGGTACAGATTCGGCCATGATGGATGTGCGTGTGATTAAGAGAAACAAGTTTTCTACTCTCCTCCTCGAAAGCAGATTTAAATCCCCTACATCCGCATGAACAATGCACTGATAGAATAGTCTTTATATCGGAAAGAACAATGACCCACTTGAGAACCTTTGTATTTTAGCTTCCCCTTGAATAAATCCTCATGTCTTCCACCTTGTTGCCTATAGGGAGGAAATGATATGGAAATTGATGTTATCACCTATTGCTGGTAATCGCATACCGCCATGCTCATTATAATGAAAACCTTATCTTTATGGTGTGTGTGTGTTTTTTGGGTAGCTGTAACCTCATGTGGGGAATTGAGTATCCTCTTTATACAAGCAGCTTACAGAGATGGACCATGAGCACGTTGACTTACTTAAAAATGGAAACCATATGTATCCCACGTATAGCTCCTTATGCAAAGCGACCGAGGATGCACCAAAGAGGAACGTGGTCGCTTGTCTTGTCCGATAATACTACACCAGTCATTTATTGCTAATCCACCAAATGCATTTACAGTTACTTTCACACAAGATACTTTCAGTTACGCCGAGCAACTTTGTTCAAGTGAATAAGACCCCCACTTGATTGCAAAATCTTCTCGAGATATGGCCGTCTTTATGTTTTCATCATGCTTTAAGCGTGATGCTATATGAAAGGTGGTCTTTGTTCATTGTCGAGTAGCTAGACCCTGGCAGAGCAAAAGATGCAGAGCGACGTGTTTATGTAACATAGCTACCTTGCATGACTGGGAGGATGGAAGGATGATACTGTATAATGTTGGCAATAGCCCATATATTGCGAGCTAGCAGCCATTTACTCACAATCGACACTGTTGTCGATTCTATGACATGTGTACGATTCTCCTACTCCAGACGTTCATTTCCATGATTCAATTGCCTTGATCCGAGCCGATTTGACTGAGCTACGCTCAATCAAGGTTACATCAGTTGAGCTAGATCGAGCGTGCTATATGTGTGGATTGATGTACTCGCTCTTTGGCTGTATCTCAGTCAAATCGGCTCGGATCAAGACGATTGAATCATGAAAATGAATGTCTGGAGCAGGTGCAACGTTCCATTGTTGTAAAATAGGCAGCAGTGCCGATTGTGAGGAAATGGCTATTAGCTGCCAATGATGAGCTGTTACTGATAATGTATACAGTATCATCCATCAATCCTTCCAGTCATGCAAGGTAGCTATGTTACATAAACACGTCCCTCTGCATCTTTTGCTCTGCCAGGGTCTAGCCACTCGACAATGAACAAAGACCACCTTTCATATAGCATCACGCTTACAGCATATGTAAAACATAAAGACTCTTGTATCTCTAAACTTTACAATCAAACGTGGGGTCTTTAAGAGAACAAAGTTGCTCGTCGGGGTCAACAGCATCTTGTGTACCAGTTTCACGATCGAGGTGGCCAATCCGAGATTCACCCAATGTCGCCACCAGCCAAATTGGATCCGGTCGACCTCTTGAAATTTTTTCGACGACGACAACGAAAATACTTTTTGGCTGGTGGCGACATTGGGTGACTATAGAGCCAAAGATGCAGAGGGGCGTGTTTGTGTAACACACTGATTAGGTTAATCTTCATTGGTGGAGAACGCATGATTGACCTTTGCCCTGGCCTACGTATAGTAAAGGTCAACCTATTATAGTGGCCTGTATGGAAAGGTTTGCCCTCATATGAAATTGTATAAGATAGCATACGCTGAAGTTTGTCATAAGTAAGAATGGCATGTTCATGTGCTCGCACCATATTGTGCTACAGCTCAAGCTTGAACATGATGAATCAATAAGCTTACAATGAACCAAGCTTTATGTAACAAGCAGTATTGTTGGGCATCATCACTCTTGGATTTATTCTCTTTTCATTGCAAACATCCGAGGGCTCCCAATGCTTTTGGTCTATCAACATATGAGCTGGGAAGCTTTAGCGAATGCTACATGCGATGATCCAAATAACCCGATCGCCCTTTCCGATCGTAAAATCTATCTCGCTGCTTCAATCTAGGAATCAAGCAAGTGATCCTTATCTAGCACATACAAGCTGATAATACGATATCATTCTATATAATATAGTGAATCCAATTCTCATTCAATCAAAGTCGAAGAATAGCACACTGCAGTGTGGAAGTTTATGTAGTAAATAGGTAGAGGAACAGCATTGGAGATTGAATAAGATACAGGGATGGATCACATAAAGGTAACAGGGAAGAATGTGTCATTGTATTCTTGGTTGCTGCAGTAAACATCCTCCATCCATGATTGCAAAATAGCTGCTGCATGCATTGACTCGAGTAATCCAATATCATCCATGGCTGTAGAGCACTTTTCGTCAATTCCATCCCATCCATCATCATCATCCTCAGTCGTATCCACGTGACAACGATTCATCGTTCCTCTTGACGGCGTCCAAAGTAACCAAGCAACATTCCAGAATCTTCATCATTGCAATCGATTGCATCCATCAATGCATGCCCTTCAAGTCCACCATCTTGGTTGAGAAGAGCCACGTAATCACTGGCGATATGCTTCCTGGTTCTATCCGGTTGTTGATCAATCACTTGCTTGGCCATTTTTCCATAGAAGATTGCTTGTATTGCGATGTAGTTGATGGTTGATATGGCATCATCCGTAGGGATTCTTATGCATTGAGGCATGTTGCTGCACGTAAGTAAAGCTGCTTCCTGGCAACGGTTGTCTGCTATCCAGGCAACGAAGGCTGTATGGCAGGTTGCTGCAAATAAAGAACGCCGTTGGAGACAATGGAGTAAAGACCTCGTTAATAGCAATTGCTAGAATAAATGCTGTTACCATTGGTCGTCGAAGAGGATTGTACAAGAGAAAGTGTGTTGTCAAGGAATGCGGGTGTTGCAGTGGGGCGTACACGCCATGGACTTGCCCTTCAGTCAGAGGCTTTTGGATCAAGGTAGTTGTAGGATTGACATGAAGGGCTGAAGCAGGACAATCGTTCGCGGATGGTAGTTGTACTTGAATTTGCCACCAATTGAGAATGGAAGTAAGAGGCAAGAAGCTGGGAGTGGAAGACCTGGAGATTAAAAAGTACAAAGCACGAATGAGGATGATACTCTCTTTTAGAGGATGCTATTCAATGATTCCCAAAACATCGATATGAACACCATCTTCATCAGGTTTTCATTAATGGAATGCTACTTCTCACTATGTAGTGTGTATGATAGATCCAATGCTATAGTGCTAGAACAGCATTTGCGTCACGAGCCCGAGCTGCTTGAATCCATATCCCGGACCTTGAAAATTGGATCATGTTCCTCCTCCAGCTTTCCTATTTTCAAACACAAGTACTGTACACATGAGCCATCACTGCCACGACGAACACTGCGATCACGATCACGACGACCTTCCAGGTGCTGGTGACCAGTTTTTATTATATTCTCGAATCGACCGTGACAATGTGCGTTGCATGAATGAAGCTGAACCTGGAATGGGAAAGGCTGTTATTAAACCTTGGAATGAACGGCTGGATAATACAAAGGCACGTGGATACTTTGAAGGGATGATCTCTGATACTAGCCTTATAAGCTTATTAATGAAATACACAATAGTTTCTCGAAAGCGATGCTGATGAGCAATTGATTGTTTTTGTGCCGTGAGTGTTTTGGATTGGTGATCATGCATTCATACCGCCACTCACTCTTTCTTATGATTGATTCATCCATCATCAAGGTTCACGGGTACTGTCAAGTTACGATCCATTTGTCTTCGAACCGATCGAACAGATGCTGCACCTTCATCAGTCAAAGTGTAAGAAGAAAGGAGAGAAAAAGAGGACATGGAGATTTGATATGGCGGGTGAAAGTTACAACCAGGAGATGTGGGCTATCCCTTACATATGAGGAAAAGGAGAAGGATTGTCGAAAAAGGTCGATCATTGGAAAGCTGACATGAAACCATTTGATAGATTCATCAATCGAGACGATGTTGACTTTGACGTTGTGGAAAGCTATACTCCTGTACAAACGTGGGAACTCGTGGAAGGATCCGATGACGTGGTTGAATACGCAACAAGGTTAGAGTGGGAGTACATTGAGAGCATGGGAGATGATGAAAAAAGAACAAGGCGCATCGCAACAGCTTCGATACAACAAGGGGAAAAAGGGGGTCAAGGGAGAAAAGGGTTATGAAGAAAGGGAACGCATTGAAAGCCATGGCACTTTGACACATTTTTCTTTTGACATGTTACATAGGATCACCAAGTTTACCAACGTACGCAACATTACGCTCTTCTTCCCCGATAATTTTGGAAATGATACAAGCATCATACGATTTATTGGATTCAAAGGCGAGTGGTCAGAGGTAAGAAAAGGTGGATTAGGACATGTGTCGTTCTATCTTGGAACTTATGGAGTAAAAATATGCGGGATGATAGATCAAACGCGATCCAATCATAACAGGTTAGTAAGGACGGGAGTGGAAAAAGGATCGGCATCGCTTTAATTATGAATGTAGTATACGAGGCCAGTGCAAACCCTGCAGATCACAAGACACCTTCTGGAGAAAACAAGATGAACTTTTCTATTCAATAAAAACGGTACGACCACCTTTGACACATATCGCCTTCATATACTCAAAAGTCATCATGCCCATTACTTCCCCTTTTGGTTTTCAAGAAGGTTTTAGAAAGAAATAAAGGGTCGGTGTGAAGTGTCTGGATACAAATCACATGCATGAAGAGCATTGTAAAATGGTTGGATCGGCAGTGATCGGCGTGTGCACATCAGCCAGACCATCCCTAATTAATTGGCAGTCAGGGGCGTTTGCTTTCGACTAAATGGAACCGATCGGCATATCTTCGTGATCGGCTTGCAGTCGTACATAGGTTACTCAGCTGATCCAAAACCAGCTTTTTCCAACCTGCAAGGTAAAACTGTCTCTCCTATTTTCCATCATCAACATTTATATATAAACCCAACAGGAAAATCGGATCGGTAGCCAACTTACTATCCCTCTCTTTTATTGTCATTCAACAATACAACAACAACAACACAATGGAAAAACCACAACTTCCTTCGCTCAAGTGTGTTCTCGGCGAGATTCCTTATCAACATCCACGACGACCCATTAGCCGACATGCACGCTCTTGTTCTTTTCCTTATTTACCACCATTGACAATCCATCGTCCTTCTTCAACAGCACAGCAACAGCAACAACAACAACATCGTCGTGCTATTTCAACACCAACTGCTGCCAAAGATATGATGCATCCCAAGCAAATCGAAGAAGAGCAGCATCAACAACGACTCAGGAGTAGCAGCCCATCGTCACCAACATCAACAAGTCATCCATCTGCTGCTGAAAGATACAAATGCCCACATTGCCATAAAGGATTTTCAAGACCCTCCTCGCTTCGTATTCATATTTATTCGCATACGGGAGAAAAGCCTTTTGATTGCCCAGAGCCTGGATGTGGTCGTAGATTCAGTGTACAAAGCAATATGCGTCGCCATCTTAAAATTCATCAACATTTGCCATCAACAGCAGCTACCACAACACAGACATCATCGTCTTCTCCATCCATGTTAAGGCCTATCCAAAAGAAACCTCAACTACGACACCAGCAGCAACAACAACAACAGCAACAGCAACAGCAGCGATCCATGGTCATGATGCCAATGATAGTATCCACCCCTGCTGTCGCCCATGCAACCCCTACTGCTTCCCCCGTATAATCAACCAGAACGCCTTTTCGTCATTCATACCATCATCATTTCTTTTTTTGTGTATTCATATAGATAGCATACCTATACCAGATAATCGCGATTCATCAACATACACATTATCATATGCTGCTTGATGTAGTAGAATGCTATACCTTTTGTCTCTTCATCTTTATTTTACTCTCTCTCCCTCCTGTTCTCTTGGCAGGTTCGATCTTCAATTGTTGAAGAGTCTCGACCCTTTCGCATCATACACAACACAGCCTCGCTCTCTCCTTGAGAATAAAGTTTTTGTCTAGTCATTCAATTGAAATTGAAACCCTTTTTTTAACATCCATGTTGGGAGTGATATGATTGGGAATCAATGGGTGCTACAAGCGACTAGACGAATACTCGGGAAATGTAATAAGACAACCGTGAGAGTGCTGTGGGGTTGATCAGATGCGGAGATGATGCGGGATGAAAATTTATTGGATAAGAGGAAAGCTGCTCACGTTATGGACAAAGCTATGACATTCGTTTCCCCACAACAACCAACAGTGCGGTATGTGTGTGTTACGTATTGAGAACAAAGAAAAACGCTTTCCCATTATTGTGTGCCTTGACAAAAGTGGGGGAAAAAGATGTTCCCTTAACCATGCATGACTAACCAGTTATTCGCCGCTCATCTTTCTCGTACCTGATATGAAAAGCTGACATCGAACCTTTCTCTTTGTTCCTCTTCTTCATACAATCAAACCATGGTTATCTACAAATCCCAGTGCGACCCTATTCCTATTCCCAACCTCGATCTTTATACGTTTCTCTTTCAAGATAGTCCTTTTAACACACAACGTGATCGTAACTTGCCCTTTGTCATTGATGGCAAGACCGGCAAGACATTGTCTTTCAATCAAATCTTTGATCTCTCGGGCAGGATAGCTTCTGGATGGAACAATACAGTGGGATTAAACAAGGGCGACGTTGTTGCTGTGTTCGCACCCAATCAATATGACCATTGTGTGCTATACTATTCGCTGCTGGCAGCCAAGTGCACCATTTCACCAGGGTAAGGATGATGATGATGATGATGGGATGATCAAGTGAATGTTGATAATAATGTCTATACGTGTGATTGCATCTACAGTAACCCTGATTACACAGAAGGTAAAGCACAAAGTCATCATGCTCTCTCATTTATTAGATTGACAAACTAAACGTTGCATATCATGTAGATGAATTCCAGCATCAAATTTCAACTTCGGGTGCCAAGGCATTGGTTACAATTCCTGCTCTTCTTCCTGTACTTGAACGTGTTTGTGCAAAGAACAACATCCCCAAGGAACGCATTTTTGTATTTGGCGACTCCTCTTCCGGTTACAAATCCTTCTACGACCTTGGCATCAACCAACCCCATGTCGGGCATCCTATCCATGGTCTCAATGGCAAAGACGACCTTGCTTTCATTTGCTTCTCAAGTGGAACAACAGGTCTTCCCAAAGGCGTCATGCTCACCCACCACAACTTTATTGCTCAAATGATTCAAGTCACCAGCTTCGACCAGAACGCCAACATTGCTTCCGATGTCATTCTCGGCTTCTTGCCCTTCTACCATATCTTTGGTATCACGTCGCTTATCTTTGGAGCCTTTTATCGTGCCAATCCTATTGTCATCCTGCAAAAATGGAATATCGAGCAGTTTTGTCAGCTGGTTGAAAAGTACAAGGTGACCAACGTTAATATCGTGCCTCCCATTGGTAAGAACACATGGTGGATGAAAAATGACCCGAGGACTCATGTAACCTTTTCTTTCATGCAGCTGTGCAGTTGGCCAAAAGCCCCGTTTTATCAAAGTACGATTTGACTTCATTACGTATCTTGGGATGTGGTGCAGCTCCCTTGGGAAAGGAACATGTCGAAGCAGTACAAGCTCGTATCCCAGCTGCGATCAAGCAAGGGTAAAAAATTACATACATCGGATTCAATGCAAGCATTTGGGTAACTCACGTTTCTTTTGTTTCAGGTACGGATCGAGTGAAACTTGTGCTGGATGTGTTTATCAACGTGTGGGAGTCAGCCCTGCTGGATCGATTGGTTACCTCACTGCAAACACTGAATTGATGTTGGTTGATGAAAATGGCAATGGTATGTTTTTGATGGAGTAAGGATTGTTCAAGGGTCTAACATGGTATTGCTTGAACGTAGAATTGGGAGATGATCAAGAAGGCGAGGTGCTTTTACGTGGTCCCGTTATCATGAAGGGATACCTCAACAATCCAGAAGCCAACGCCAAGACATTTACAGCCGATGGATGGATGCGCACAGGCGATGTTGGCAAGTTTGATACGAAGACAGGCGAGTTTTACATTGTGGATCGTATCAAGGAATTGGTCAAGTACAAAGGTTTCCAAGTAGCACCAGCAGGTAAGGGAGGAACTTTTTGTTGGGAAAGGTGTGTGTAGGTTGTGAATCTATATGCTTATGTGGATGTACATAGAACTTGAAGCTCTATTGATCAAGCACAACGATGTAGCCGACAGCTGTGTGGTGGGCGTATATGAAGCGGCACAGGCTACAGAGCTTCCAAGAGCTTATATTGTCCTTCAACCCCATGCAAAGCCAAGTCCTGCCAAGGCTAAGGAGCTGATGGAATATGTAGCAAGCAATGTTACCCAATACAAGCGCTTACGTGGTGGTGTTCGGTTTGTGGATGCTATTCCCAAGAGCCCAAGTGGAAAGATCTTACGACGGGAAGTAAAGAAATGGGTCAAAGAGGAACAAGAGCAAGAAGGTGCACGCGCCAAATTGTAAGAGTAGCAGATTGGATAATAAACAACACATAGACTACACGTTCTACTTTTGTGTTCCTGTGTTATGAGTTTGAGTGGTGAAGATTCATTATCCTATGAAATCCACTATTTGGCATACTTTATGATGGTACGAACTATCTCTTGGGACACAAAGTGCATCTTTGGATTTGACATTTCCTTCCTTTTTAGATCGCAAAGAATAAGGGGAAGAGGTCACGAGCCCTTTGTACATGCACAAGATTTGCTTGATTCAGGATGCATCAGCTGAACTTCCAAGGCAGAGAAGAAAACATGTGAAATAAACAAACAGGTACCAAGGAAAGAGGTTGTTGTGAAGTATGTATACGAGATTCACGTACAAAAGAGCTTCATACAGGGCCATGCATTTGGAATGGAATGTGCAGCAACCATGCTTTGAATGTGCTATACCGGCTTAGATGAGAGGCTTTCCCATCTTATCGCATTGATAAGGCAGTTCCCACGAAATGTCCGTTTGCGGGGGAGAGGAGGAATGATCAGCGTTTGGTATAAAAAGGTAATCCATCTGGATCATTTCTCACCACCTTTTGTTAACATGACAATATTCACATCCACGCTTCCATCTCTTCCTCCCTTTAAGGAGGGCATTGTTCAAACGCTTTTCAAACAACGTGATGCCAACGATGACTTTAATCGACCCTGCTACATCGATGCCTTGACCGGCAAGACGCTTACATTTGCCCAAGTACGAGATATGTCTCTTCGATTCGGTGCTGGTTTACAAGATGTGCTCGGCTTCCAAGAGGGTGATGTGCTTGCTGTCATTGCACCCAATGTGGTACGTAAATTCAACCATCCATTCTCTTTGTTGCGTGCTTTGTTTTTCATTGGACGATCGTAATGCTGACTTTCTTTTTCTCTCTCGCCTAGATTGATTATGCGGTGATCTTGTTTGGCACATTGGTTGCTGGTGAGCAGAAAGGAAATTTCTGGATAATCATATGCTGATGATTTTGTACAACAATCATTATAGGAGGAGCAGTCAGCCCTGCTAATCCCAATTACACATCGGGTGAAATTGCACATCAACTACGAGAGACGCAAGCAAAGGTCATGGTGGTTCATTCATCGGCTTTTAAAAACGCTGTTGCAGCAGCCAAGGAAGTTGGCACAGTACAACACATCTTTGTGTTTGGTGAACATGCCATTGATGGTGTCCAGCCTTATACTCAAGCTTTATTGGGAACTCGCCTTGCTGAACCCGTATCAAGGAAAGCCGATGATTTGGCCTATTTGTGCTTCTCTTCAGGGACTACAGGTAAAGGGATTGGATCGGCGACATAGCAACGCACATGCAATTAGTGTGTACTAAAAAGCTCGGGAAAACAATATTAGGCAAGAGCAAGGGCGTTATGACAACGTAGGTTATTAAGCATGTATGCCCACGCTTTCACAATTTCGATTACTCATCCTACTTCCCTGGTCCCACAGCCATGACAACATTATCGCCAACGTACGCATGTTCCTAAGTGTCGAGAAGACTTATTTTACGCCTGAACATCGACAAATCGCTATCCTGCCATTTTTCCATATCTATGCATTGACAGTCATTCTACATTCACCGTTTTATACGAGAACACCAATGCATGTCTTGCCACGTTTTGATTTGGTCAACTTTTTGAACACAATTCAAAAATACAAGATCACATTTGGATGTGTGGTGCCACCAGTCCTCGTGTTGTTGGCCAAGAACCCTGATGTACAGAAATACGATCTCAGTAGCTTACGTGCCGTCATGTCAGGTGCAGCGCCCTTATCAGTAGAGCTCATGAATGCTGTACTCCAACGCTTCCCAAAATTATTCATCAAGCAAGGATATGGGCTTACAGAAACCTCTCCAGTCATTTGCATGCAGCCCGATTATCAAATTGTACCAGGTAAGATGGGATAAAGGGTGATGAAAGGTATGTATATTGAACGTGTGGATTCCTACTTTATAGGTTCTTCTGGTATCTTGGTTCCTGACAGCTATAACAAGATTGTGGATGAGGATGGAAAAGGTAAGTTACTAGTATTATAAGCGTATTGGGTAATCAAGGTTCTAAGTTGAGGATTTCAGAATTGGGTGTTGGTGAACGTGGCGAGCTTTGGTCGAAAGGGCGCCATATCATGAAGGTATGTTTCATCCATTGATATTGTTAAGGTCATCCATTAATACGAGATGCTTTATAAAGGGATATCTCAATCGCCCTGAGGAGACTACCAAATGTGTCGATAGTGATGGCTACTTCCATACCGGTGATGTGGCTATTATCGATAAGGATGGCAACGTGTTCATTGTCGATCGTTTGAAGGAGTTGATCAAGTATAAAGGTTTCCAGGTTGCTCCTGCTGAATTGGAAGGATTGCTTGTGAGTAATCAGGATGTTGATTATTTTAAGTTTGCTATCCCGCTAATGCAGCTTCTTTTTGGTGATAGCTGAAACATCCACAAGTAGCCGATTGTGCTGTCATTGGTGTGTACAACGAGGAGGAAGTCACCGAGATTCCTCGTGCATACATTGTGTTGAGACCTGGTATCGAGCCCAATAACGAGACTGCCGAATCATTGCAGGCTTTTGTTGCCAAGCAAGTGGCTCATTTCAAACAAATCAAGTCTGTGATATTCCGTGATGAAATCCCAAAGAGCGCTACAGGCAAGATTCTACGCAAGATCCTAAAGGAGGAGGTCAAACAAGAAATGGCTGCCAAAGCTACCCGTGCCAAGCTATAATTCTTCATCAACCACCATGTGCAATGTTTCCTACCTTTCTCCTTCTGCTTCAGCCTGCCAAGCGTGCTGTTGCGGATATACAACTCAAAAAAGTGATAGACCTATAATATACACAACTATCAGCCACATCTTTGTAACATTATCGCATGACTTAGCTTCCTTATTATTGTGCACATGTTGATATAATGTATGATTGAAATTATTACTAGCATGCATAAATCAGTTACACTGTGGGGTATGGGTATCTGCATTAGAAAGCGCACAGCCAAAAAGAAGGTTGGGATTGTGAAAGTAAAGCCAGCCAATGATGAGCATCAGCTACGCGGTCTTCTGGTTTATACAAGAATTCGTGTAGGACGGGCGGGTTTGACAACAGGATTACTGCTACACACGTTGAGAAGTGTGTTCTTTAACATCATCTTACAGGGTCCCAAAACATCGAAGTCATAGCAACGATCATTTACGTGTGATGATCCAGCGTGTGTGTACTCACCATTGTTGTCCAATGTTTAGCATGGCTCATCCACATCATTGTATTAGAGCGCGTCACGGGGTAATGTGAAAGGTCAATCACCTTGTGCAACGTGACGCAAGGTATACAGCTACATGACAAAAGGTGCATTCGTAGATTCTTTTTTCTCTCCTTTCACCAGCTTTTGTACCTTATTCATGCCCGTCTTTTCCTCAAAACTTCCTTCCATTCCCCCATACAAGGAGGGTATTGTCCAAACACTCTTTCGTCAAAAGGACAGCAATGACAACCTTGATCTTCCTTGCTACATTGATGCTGTAACCAATAAGTCGCTCACTTTCAAGGAGGTTCGAGACATGTCTCTTGAATTTGGTGCTGGTCTCCAAGATGTATTTGGATTCCAAAAAGATGACGTACTTGCTATCTATGCTCCCAACACGGTATGGTTGATAACACAATAGCTGTGCTACAGGGCATGGGCTGATCTTGATTGTCCCACTATCATCATTGTAGATTGACTATGCTGTGGTATTGTTTGGCACCCTTGTTGCAGGTAAGGGGGAGGGGTAAAAAGAGGGTGTGTGCGTGCGTGTGTGAAAAATAAAGGATGAGTGAGCTAATGCATGCATTATTGTCATTATGTTGTAGGCGGTGTGGCAAGCCCTGCCAATCCCAATTATACCGTGGATGAATTGGCGCATCAGCTTTTGGAAACACAAGCCAAGGTGGTTGTTGCGCACCCATCGAATCTCAAAATTGCCATTGCAGCTGCAAAGCAGGTACCATCCGTGCGGCACTTTTTGGTGTTTGGGGATCAATCAGTCGGCGACGTGCATCCATATAATCGGGTACTTCTCGGGAAACGCAAGGCGGAGCCAATGCCTCGAAATGCAGATGATTTGGCTTACTTGTGCTTTTCTTCGGGAACCACAGGTAAGAATTATATAAGCAACAATACATCCCTCTTTCTATACCCGACTCACAGTTAACCATGTATAGGCAAGAGCAAAGGTGTTATGACTTCGTAAGTTAATGCGGGGTATGGATGTGCATGTGTTGACAGGATATCGGATTTTGCTTCTTGTAGCCATGACAACATCGTTGCCAATATCAAACAATTCCTCCAAATGGAAAGCAAGTACTATACACCTCAAAATCGCCATCTTGGTGTCTTGCCATGCTTCCATATGTTCGCCCTTAACTTGATTCTCCATGTACCTTTCTATACTCGTACTCCAGTGTACTTGTTGCCACGCTTTGATCTCGTCGGATTTTGCAACACCATTCAAAAGCAGAAAATCACATTCGCGTGCTGTGTACCACCTATGTTGCTACTACTTGCCAAGTCACCCGAAGTACCCAAATACGATTTAAGCTCTCTTCTCAGTATTGTTGTGGGTGCTGCACCATTGGATGCCGATCTCACGCGTGCCGTTATTCGTCGTTTGCCACAAATACGTATCAAGCAAGGATACGGACTTACCGAAACGTCACCACTTACGTCGATGCAGCCTGATTATCAAATTGTGGATGGTAAGAGGAATTGTCTTTCGGATTAACGTATGTAGATGTCATATTGATTATCTTTTTCAGGTGCTACTGGTATCTTGGCACCCGATACACTTGCCAAGGTTGTCGATGAGGATGGCAACGGTGAGTAGGTTTTCGCTTTTTAAGACGAGAATCATGCTGACAAGAAGTGATTGATAGAAAGGGGTATTGGTGAACGAGGCGAACTTTGGATTAAAGGCCGCCAGATTATGAAGGTAGTAATGAATACATTAATCCTATGCATGATCCTTGGTTGCTAACAAGAAAGGAGTAGGGCTATATCAACCGCCCTGAAGAAACCGCCCGATCCATTGATGCTGATGGCTATTTCCACACCGGTGATGTGGCTGTTATTGACAAAGATGGCAACATTTTCATTGTAGACCGCATTAAGGAGCTTATCAAATACAAGGGCTTCCAAGTAGCACCTGCTGAATTGGAAGCATTGCTGGTAAGTTGAATAACACCTATTGTGTAAAATAAGCTAACCGGCGACATTGTTAATATAGCTTAAGAATCCACTTGTGGCCGATGCTGCTGTAATTGGTGTATATGACGAAGAGCAGGCAACTGAAATTCCTCGTGCTTATGTGGTTGTTAAGCCTGGTGTGGAGCAAGATGATAAGACTGCCAATGCTATCAAGACCTTTATTGCTGAACAGGTGATCTCGTACAAGCAAATCAAATCCCTTGTGTTCCGTCCTGAAATCCCAAAGAGCCCTACAGGCAAGATTTTGCGAAAGATCTTACGTGAAGAGGTCAAGCAAGAAGCAGCTGCCAAGGTCAAGGCCAAGCTCTAGACATTTGATCATTTAGATGTATATCCCTTATTCTTTCTTTCTATATCCTCTCTATGTATAATCTACTATGTTGATTGTTTAAAAGTGAAATCACATGCACTTCCAAGCATGTTATGTTTATCAATGAATCGATGTAAGGGAATAGGTTCAATATCTAAGGGCTATGATCTCTAAGCGTGGCATAAGGCAATGGGCACATCAAGGTTGTCTCACATCCAAATTTACTCGTGACGACTTTGAAGCGGTGTCGGTCTTGATTGTCTCTTTCCTTCTTGTCTCTATCCCCCCCTCTTTTCACAATCATGGCCTACGATCCGCAAGCAGACGAAAAGCTCAACTTTGAGACATCCGAGAATGTAATATCGCAATGGCGTATGTTGTATGATCACGGTCTAATAAGCTTATCGTATCCATGAACAGGTCAAGGTGGTCCCTACGTTTGATTCCATTGGTCTCAAGGAAGATCTGCTCCGCGGTATTTACGCTTACAACTTTGAAAAGCCATCAGCCATCCAGCAGCGAGGTAGGTGAAGAGAAGGACTCAATGAGATTGGCTGGTAGCATTAAGTGCAGTGAACCTTGTTAGCTATTGTACCCATTATCCGTGGTCGCGATGTGATTGCTCAAGCTCAATCCGGTACCGGCAAGACAGCTACGCTTGGTATCTCGTCACTGCAAATTATCGATACCTCTGTTCGAGAGACTCAAGTCCTTGTGCTTTCACCAACACGTGAATTGGCGACGCAGATCCAGAGTGTGATTTTGGCGTTGGGTGATTATATGAACGTACAGTGCCATGCTTGTATTGGTGGTACTAGCGTGGGTGAGGACATTCGACGATTGGATCATGGTGTGCATGTCGTATCTGGTACGCCTGGCCGTGTATTTGATATGATTCGACGACGCAACTTGCGCACTCGCAACATCAAGCTTTTGATTCTCGACGAAGCTGATGAATTGCTCAACCGTGGTTTCAAGGATCAAATCTATGATGTCTACCGTTATTTACCACCTGCCACTCAAGTTGTCTTGCTGTCAGCTACTTTGCCACACGATGTTCTCGAAATGACCCGCAACTTCATGACGGACCCCATCCGCATCCTTGTCAAGCGTGATGAATTGACTTTGGAAGGCATCAAGCAATTCTTTGTCGCCGTTGAGCGTGAAGAGTGGAAGTTTGATACGCTCTGTGATTTATACGATACTCTCACTATTACACAAGCCGTCATCTTTTGCAACACACGTCGCAAGGTACTTTTGGAAAAGGATCAAAGAGTGAATGGGACCAAGCTAATGAGCAACCTTTTTCATTTAGGTCGACTGGCTTACAGAAAAGATGCGTGAATCCAACTTTACAGTTTCTGCTATGCACGGTGAAATGCCACAAAAGGAGCGTGATGCAATTATGCAAGAGTTTAGACAAGGTGCTAGGTAAGGATGCATGAATTTCAACAAGGAACGATCATGTGATTAACGAATTCATTGTAGCCGAGTATTGATCACTACTGATGTATGGGCACGTGGTATTGATGTGCAACAAGTCTCTCTTGTCATCAAGTAAGCTGTTGGAATAGGTGTAATGGGATACAAAGTGTGCTAATCACGATCAATGAAAATAGCTATGATCTGCCTTCAAACCGTGAATTGTATATCCATCGTATTGGTCGCTCTGGTCGTTTCGGTCGTAAGGGTGTTGCCATTAACTTTGTCAAGAACGATGATCTCAAGATCTTGCGCGACATTGAACAATATTACAGCACACAGATCGATGAAATGCCCATGAATGGTAAGCGATAAAACGTGGTGATGATGGTATGGCGATATACTAATAATGCTACTTATAGTCACCGATCTCGTTTAAATAATGTTAAGCTATCATCCCTTGTACCACACACGATCTTTCAAAAGAATACAATGCAACTTGTCTTTTTTTCCCATGATGATTTTATTCTCTTGAATACAGCTTCTCTAACGTGTATCGTATAAGGACTGTGGATATCTCGTATCGATCATGAAGGCTGCTAACTAAGGGAAGGATATCTTGTACATCGCATCCAGAGGACTAAGAAAGGGATGGTGCTTAGTTGTCTTGGCTATAATACACATCATTGTATCTTACCTCCACATCTATCAGCTCCTCGGACACGGGATCAAATTGTATACGTAATTCATCTTGTGCTTCATTGTCAAAAGATACTTTGATTGTTGTGGGCGTTTCATTGATGTCTTGGATGCCGAATAACGCATTGGTATCCTTGGTGACTTTCTTGTACCATTCAGTGGCCTCCTCTACAGCAGGGTCAGGTCCGATATGCTGCTCCTCTTCTCGTGATGCTGTTTGCTGCAAGGACTGTAACCTCGACTCACGATCCTGTACCTCCTTTGCACGCTCTCGGACAATCTTTTTGATGCGACTGACATTTTCACGCTTCTCATCAATGATCATATTATCTTGCACAAGCTCTTCGACGAGTCGATCCCTTTCAGCAATCTGCTCCTCGTATGTCATGTGGAGTTTGAGTCCTTTCTCGATCCTTGATAATTCTCGTTGCTAGAAATAGATTCCTGGATCAATTAACTTGCTCCCCTTTATATTTGAGAAGATACTTGCAGTAGCTCGATTGTCATCCACTAGCTGTGTTATACGCTCCGTTTCATGCTGAAGACGTGTATGCACTATCTTTACTAATAAGCCATTGAATCGCCACGAAGCATTTGCACTTACATTGTTGTATCCGTTCACACTTTTGCTGGAAGACCATTTGCTTTTGTGCCAGTAGTTGCATGTTCTTTTGTACTTTGTCCAACAATTTCTGCTCATTGTCCTCTAAAGCTCCTTCGTCAATGCTTCTCGTAACAATGAAACCACATGTTTTTTATACCTGATGATCGAAGCATCTCTTCTGTTACTTCGACTGGTGGATCTTGTGTCATCATTCGTATGAATCGATCCTGGTTCTCGATTTCTTTGAAACGTTCTTCCAACTGGGGCGTATAGTTCTATGCCATAAAACACGTGTCAAAAGGACCATTTTACCATATCCACCTTCACCCAAGCACACCTTGTAATCCTTTAACTCTCGAGCTACAGCGTCTGGATGATAGGCTGTCACGTTGCTGTCGTTGCCTGACGATAGTGTTGTCTTCCTCTGATACTCGTCTGCCAGATCAAAAAGATGTAACTTGGCATGTTGGAATGCTAGCATTTCACTATTGATTGAAGCACCACACCATGTTGATATTCTCTTTTACTGAGGACAAGTGAATGGCTTACTTTGCGATTTGTTGGTATTGATCTTGTTCCATATTGACGGGGTGAAATGGAGAAAAGAGGGTGAGAAGGGGAGAAAAAGAGGTCGACAAGGCCGCATGATATACAACGCTATCCAAATCCAAATCCCATCCTGAGCCAACAATAATTCACTGCATCAAAAGTAATGGCTTTGCACCCCACCGTGTCGAGCGTCTTGAGTCTATTCCCTTGTTTGTCGATAAATCGCTTCAATGCATCATCCGTGATAGAATTGCAATAAGATAAATCCACATGTTCAAGCCGAGACGCATCACTAAGAGCATCGACGACACCATTTGTCACACTCTTCATTCTTCGTAAGCGCACTGTATGTAACAATGAGGATGATTGCTTGATAAGCGCAATGAGATGGATCGCTTTGACCTTGTCAGCTTTATCCAATTCCAAATACGTCAATGATGCCGGCATATGAGCAACCAATAACTTGCATAAGCTCTCACTCGTTACTTGTGGACATTGTCCAAGCGCTAAGACTTGTGTCGGCCGATCTCGCTTCTTGTTCAATAATGGCGATAGTATTCTATCGTTCAACCAACCACGGCTTTGGATCACCATCCCGGGGATCATGCGACAACGTAGATTATGTACATGGTCTTCAATAGCCAGCAAGCTTTCATTGATAGCAGCAGCGTCATGATCATCCTCTTGATACATCCCGTGGACACCGTATGGATGGCACTTGTAGGAGATGCTAGTTGTAGCTGTAGACGTATAGTAGAACGTGCCAACATCAAGTGTCTCCAATAAATGAATTGGCCAACTGCGATCATGTTGATAGTCATCTGGGTCGAGCCATAGCAATTCCAGTGAGCTTGGACAATGTCGTAACAACATTTGTAGAGGAGGTTGTACGCCACCATTGGAGAGCACAAGTCGTCTTAACTTAGGCAGCATGTCCGATAATGCACGATCGTCCAATTCCACAGGAATAGGCGGTGCTGCGTATCGATTCCCCACTTGATATTGAAATAATTCAAGATCAGGACACATTCGAAGCAAGTAAAGCACCATGGCCAACGTCAAGTTGGTTCCTGATAAGACGAGTGACACAAGAGAGCGGCCCACCCTGTGTAACAGCTGCACAAAGCAATCGAGTGGAATATCGCAATCATGGAGACCTACATAATAGCATGATGAATTAATTCATCTTCTTCTATCAATCCAACCATAGTCATACATACAAAGTACTTGAATAGGATGATGATAATTGCATTCAATCAATAGTAGAAAGAGTTGTTCTGTATCGTGCTTGCTTTGGTTCCTGAGAGTGATCTTGCGGATATGGGGCCCATCCATCCACTTGAAATAGCGCGCCATGATTGAATAATGAGGTCCAAATGGTCCCACTTGGATATCGTGCCACATCCCAGGCCATCCAAGCAACAGTAAACGCCAAGCTTTGCATACACGCGTACACCTGATTCGATCCTTGAATGGAAGCAATGCAACAACATCGGTAATGACGTGGTATGGAAACACGCACATGAAGTTGATTCGGTGACGACGTCTTTGGTGAGAAAGCAACATTGACATGAGGAGACACGACTTGTGTATTAAAAACACCCGCACATGTGTACTTCTTCCCGCCCAAGAATGAAGAAGCTCTTTGGAACATATCAGGACCTTCCAATAAACTGTATCGTTTCACAGACTGTCATGCGGCATCAATATCGGAATCAATCCCCCGGGTTTTGGCGGGTTTCTCGTCTCAATTCGTATGCATTCTTGGTACACTGATAAGGGCAATGGTGAAGGGATACAGAGGTGAATCGAGAGATAGATGCTAGCATACGCTTTAGCCATCAACGTCTTGTCATTAGGAGGCACGTGGTAGAATTGGCATCTTGCGAATAAAATACGTGCTATATTGTGAGCACAGAATGATACAACGCCTTTGATTGCTGATATCAATGATCCGATTCTTGGATTATCATTGCTGATATAGTACTCGAATGCGCAGGCATCTAATTTATAACTCATCCCCTTTTATCTTTGGATCTTGTCAGTATGCCGCAACAGACTTTAGAGCTTGTTTGATACAGTAGTTGCTTTATTGATATAAAGTGGGAAGATACTCGAAAGGTACGCCTCCTGTATAGTGATGTGAGGACTAACGCTATCTAATTGCATGCAATGAAAAAGGCGCTAAGCTGCTTGGACCTAATGAATAAAAATCTAATCACTTGCATGTGTGGAGGAAAAAAGATCAACATACGTCCCCGATGATGAATAGCATAGGATGAACAAGAGAAGAAGCGATGGCAGTGGTGGGAGGGGGAGAGTTCGGTCACGTGGATTGTCGCCCTTTATTATACAGATTTCAGCAGCCAATGAAATGCGCTGTCACGAAGAGACAAAAATTTTTCACGCCTTAAGGCGAAAGCCCAAGCCCACAGTGTGATTCTTCCTCTTTCCCTGTTCCCTCCAAGCAGCGTTTAGTTTGACAGGTAGGCAACCACTGCCATTGACACTGTCAACTCGTTTAAACTACATTTGCTTACGAATGTCTCTTTGTTGATTCCCAGCATGCCGCACTCTTTCGGTCGTAAGTACTCGCACACCATCTCGACACTTTATTATACACACAACACTTGATGCCCTCGATCACACCTCTCAACTCTCGTTACGTTTCTATTATACAGTCCGCGCTCGTACTCGCCACATGTTCTCTCGCAAGTTCCGCGAGCATGGCGCCATTCCCTTGTCTACTTACTTGAAGACTTACAAGGTTGGCGACATTGTTGACATTAAGGCCAACGCTGCTGTTCAAAAGGGTATGCCCCACAAGTTCTACCACGGGTAAGTTACAAGATGATGATCGACTATACTATATCATTTGTATAGGTGGCTAATGGGTTTGTTATCATTATAGTCGCACTGGTGTTGTCTACAACGTCACCAAGTCTGCTGTCGGTGTCATTGTTCACAAGCGTGTCGGCAACCGCTACATGGAGAAGCGCGTCAACATCCGCATTGAACACGTCAAGCACTCCAAGTGCCGTCAAGAATTCTTGGAACGTGTCAAGGAGAACGCTCAAAAGAAGAAGGCTGCCAAGGAAACTGGTGGTATGTACTTGAAGTGGATGAATGGATGAAAGGATAGATCAGGGGAAAACTTATTGTTGTTGTGATCTACAATAGTCAAGGTCAACTTGAAGCGTCTCCCAGCTCAACCTCGCGAGGCTCGTCACGTCTCCACCAAGCACAACGTGCCCCAGACCATTGCCCCTGTTCCTTACGAGACTCTTTTGTAAGCAGCCTATTAAGGTCGTATACAATAAAACTGGTGCTTTTGTGTCAACGTGATCATATACAGCAGTAATTGAAACAAATACAAGGTATCGATTGATTTAATGCAAAATAGTGTGTGTTTTTGTGTGTGTGTGTCTATCAATAAGGGATCATGGATGGGGCAAAAGTGGATCAGCGGATGATAGTGTTGCCTAGTTTATCTTGTATTTCTTCGACCGATGAATCTTCTTCTTCGCTGTCGTCATGGTGATGATTTGGATTGCGGAATAAGAGTGGATCATCATTATCATCAGAGTCGTCTTCATCTTCTTCAGAGTCCTCATCTTCGGAATCATCTTCAGGCATGTCGTATTGTCGATTGGTGTTTTCAAATAACAATGGATCATCGTCATCCTCTTGTTTCCTCCGTTCTTCGTCCTCTTCTTCCAGCTCTTTGAGATATTCATTTTGCACACGTACAACCTCTGTTGAATCCGCACACGCAGCGTACTTTTCCAATAAAGGACCATTGACTTCTTCAAATGCATGTCCCCACTTGAACTTCCCCATCAATGCAGCACCATGTTCAGGAAAACCCGTGATATAAAAGATGGCAGCCAATGCTTCAGCACAATTGAGTTTCCACGGTTTACCATAGTTGACAGGATTCGTAGCAACCAGATATGGCAATAAACGATCGGTAGGACCCTTGATCTTGTTGAATGGTACCTCATCAACACGTGCCCAAGAACAATCCACCACGCATGCACCATACATCTCCACAATACGTCGATCAGCAGGAGATACAGCCTTTTCACCCACTGGACTAGCAACAATGCCTCGAAAGCGTTGGTTCAACTTTAGTGTCTTGAGCATACCCGTCCTCGCCAACTTGACTCCAGAGCAACGCTTCGGATCGCAATGTTTGAAATCCCACATGGCCACAGGCATTGGAATGCTGCTGGTCGTCTCTGAAATCTCATTGCCTTCTTCGGCAAACCGTTGCATACGAGATCTTCCCATTGTGTATGTATGTATGTATGTATGTATGTGTATATGAAAAAAAGAGAAAGAAAGACCGCAAACTGCAAAATTGTTTCTGTTAGATAAACTTCTTATTGGATGATCCCGATCGTAACCATAGGCGATCAATCATGCTATGTGTGAGTTTGGAGATACCTCTATCCAATGAGCCATCAACTTAAAACCACCACCATCACTGAATACCCCAAGGTATACCCTTGAAAGGTGGTATCCGTAGCAACATGAAGGTTGAATCTATAACACGTCTTTATCTTGTGGTACACTTTCTATAGATACATCATCCCAAAACTTTCTAGTAGTCTCATCCAACTTTTGCCGAGGAAATGTCTGAATCGAGAGGTCATTGAACACCTTGTTGTCATCAAACTCCTTTGGAAACGTAACGCAATCGACAATATCCACAGCAGGTATCAAGAATGGGCATTCACGCTTAAGATCTCTTTCTAGTTGGCTGTATTCCCCGTTAATGATGGATGTTTCCTTTGCTATTCCAATGTTCATTGCTTACCTTCCAACATACATGTCAAACCGGTTCCCAATGATGATAACATTGCCTAGCTTATCCTTGTTCCAGTTGGCGCTCAATGTGTTGCTATAGAGACCACGTCCACAATGCGGCATGTAGAATAAAGTTGGCTTTTGTACACCACGCTTTCCATCCTTCATACATAACATTAAGCAACCATTTCACAAGTAGAACATGATCCAGCATTTACCTCGTTTGTGTCGATAACGTATATATCGTGTTCCTTGCATAACTCCTTATCGAGATCAGTCATTACGGGATCAAAGATGCTCACTTGACCAGGGATCTTTTGACGTGGATGATGATGATGATGATGAGACAACGGCGTGGTTGGCAAGGTGATTCACTTACTTTGAGTAAATCACGGATGAGTAGCGCCAGTACAAATTGGAATTGTGCATTCTTTGAATGTTGGATGGAGCCAATACCATAGCATACCATGTCGTGCGGACGAGTCGGTATCAGACTTGCATGAAAGGTGTCTAAGCCAGATAAGAAATCAAGGTTGGCATATCACGTGGACCCCTTTTGTTGCAATGATACACTTACCTAACAACTCTTTATAGAATCGACTCTCGGTCAATGTTTCTCTAATGATATCGGCTATTAGATTATGCTTGAGGATAAGCAACAGGGAGTCTACATACCGCCGTTTCGAAAGCACACTCTTCAAATCTGCCAATGTATAGTGATCGGGATCCTGAAAGACATGGCCACGCTTCTTTTTTCGCTTGTTCTTGTTGCCTGAGAGGGACATGTACTTGAATTTGGATTCAATCGTAGTGAAGCCATCGTCGTCTTGGGACATGTCAAATATAGAAACACACAACTAGGAATGAACAATGAGGTGGCTTTTTGGGGGCGCGGGGATTGCCTTATGGAGTCTCAATGATGGTTCCTGACGATCACACATAATTAGAGTAGTGGATGAACAAAATCTATTTGTCATAAAAGTGGTTGTTGGATGGGGATAAATACACAAATGAACAAGTTGGATTAATGAGTAATGTAATGTATAGAAAAGAGAGAGATGAATAAGGGGAATAGTGGAGATAATGATCACAATGCAAAAAATTGCTCGCCATTCTTATCCATGCGACCACGGACACGCATGTCATAAATCCAATCATTCCATTCTCGCCAAATGGATCGTTTGCCAAAGATCAAAAACAACCATAAACCAACAAGGCCAACGAGAGTCTCGGCAGTAATCATCAATCCAAAGGGTGGGAGATGGTTGCTCACGACGTGCGTACAATTGTCTTGGGTGTTGTCAGGATCAAGCATACATTCGAGCCATGTTAGGATCGTTTCATTATCCGTTTCCAAGGTAGATAGCCTGTTGACTTGGGTAAAGTAAAAGATCTAAAAGCATCCACACATGCATGATGAGATGATTAGGCTCCCTTCCTTCCCTATTGCAATGATGTAATTTATACATACCCAGTAAAAGAGTACAGTGACCAAAGCTACAATAGCCAATAGCAATGCACGCCATTGGATCTTGACAGCTTGTATGACGTGTTTGTGCTTCCTTGCAGCGAGCTGGTTTCTGCTGGCAAAAGAATTGGCAGAGTGCGATTGTGATGCCTCGGATTGTGCGCTCTCCTTCATAGCCACCTGATGATAAAGTTGGATGTCAGCCAATTTATGTTATGTGTATGTATATATAGGTTAACCCCATCGATTCCACTTACCCTGGCAATGTAAAAGAACGTCAAAATATGAAGCAAAAAGGCTGGTGCAATGATGGCTGCCATTGGATAAAAGAAGAGATCAAAGATGTAATCGATGGAGACCAGGCACAGGTTGGCAAATTCGAACTTGACAGCATGCAAACCCAAAGCGGCTGCCATAAATGCGGCAGGCACACCCCAACAAAACACGTGCAAGAAAATGTACTTGTTTGCAAAAAAGCTCGAGTTCCATACGGTGTGCATATGGAGGTTGATGATCAATGCAGCACACCATAATACCGTTGCCAAGGAGGAAAAGATCAAAATAGCACCCTGTGCACCGCACAAGGCATTATTGTCCATATCGGCAGGATTGATATCTCCTGAACATTGCAATCGTTTCGTATCACCAATCGAAAAAAAGACCACCATGCTGAACAAAAAGATGGCCAATGCAAAGTTCAAAATCAGCAGCGAAGGATGTCTAGCATTCTCTTGTCAGCAACAACTTGCCATTCCTGTTAACGCCCTCCTTTTTTTATACCCACCTCCTTTTGTCGGGAAGTACTAAATAGCTGACCAAAATAACGAATGACGCGACTGCTGATACAAAACGAACAACATTGGTTGCGAGGAAACCATGCTTGGTCCAACCTTCATTAAAGAACTGATATCAAAAATAAAATGAGATGGATGAACGACGCGTTTTCATGTTGTACAATCGATTTACCAGATCTTGAGCTGGACATGGCATGCAGCATCCAAATCGGCAAAAGGCCGCATTTTCCGTATCGGTGGTGCCGTTTTTAGCCTTTGGGTCGCGGATGAAAGGGGAGGGACATTCGGCGAGCACAAAGCCAGGTGGCACAGCAGCAAGGTGAAGACCCGCTTGGTCCTTGGTGACTATAGAAGAGAACCAAGTCAGAAAAGGAGTTGTTGTTCATACATCATTTTACATTGGGACTCTATTGTCCGCGCAATGGCATTGTTGCCAAAATGCTTGCTTGCTTACCTGTAGAGTTGAGATAATTACAACTTTGATCAGGTTGAAGAGTCGAATCAGTGATAGGCGATTTTGCATTGCAATCGGGAATAAGTGACATTTGTCCTGTCAAGGTGAAAATGTTGCTACATGTTTCGTTGACTTCAAGACAAGACGTTGTGCATCCCATCCACACTTCTTGCTCTATGGGTGATGTAAGTAACACGTCTACATCATGATAACAGCTATCATTTGTACTTGCGTTCAGCTGTAGACTCTCCACATTTGGGGTAATAAAACGAGCATGCGTAGCGAAAGTAGTTGTCAACGCAAGTGGGATCGATTTCGCCGAGAGTTGCATTAAGTGTTTGGAGGTTGCTGAGTTGTTGTTCAATCATGTTGATATCCATGCCAGCGGTATAGACCGAATAATCCACATATTTCTATGTTCAATGAAGGCGATGATGGTAAGCTCATGTTTGAGGCGATGTGAAGATTCATGCTTACCGAGCAAATTGAACCTGTGTATTCTGTACAACCAGTGTTACCAGCTACGATACATACAAAAAAGTCAGCATGGGCAACATTCATTGTCTGGTATGGATGGTGTCGTTACAAGGATAGCAGGCTACTCACGTGCTTGTTGAGCATGAACCATCAAGGTCCATAAAAAAAGAAGGAAGGTGGTAGTGAATGAAAGCGTGTTCATCATGAAGAGGCTGTGACTGGAAAACGCAGGGCAGCTTTCAGATGGATAATGTTATGAATGAATAAAAGAAAAAAGAATGTGCGGGTTGATCCGAGAATGCTAAAAAAGAATGGATTGTCGTTGAGAACAAAGAAAGAAAGGGTTGAAAGCGAGAAAGAAAGAGTAAAGGACACCAACCAAAAAATGAAAAGGTGCGGGAAACTCACGAGTTTGCGGAGAGCGGAGTGAGCAATGCATATTTTTTGACCATCTTTTTTCATTTACAAGTGGTAGCACAGACAACGGCTTCTTAATTTAATTGCTTTGGTGCTTATTCCCCTTTTGGCGACCCCCGCTATGATCATTTACTAGCTTATATATCCTCGTGAATAGATGAGAGCAGGGAGAGCAAAAGAAATCTTGGTCAATGGATCGTCGTTCATCTTCCCTGGATCAACCATTTATACAAAAGCTTACCCAACCTTTGTCCTTCCTTCCTTCAAAAGCAATCAACATCACCCCATTTGAAGATCTTACCACAGCCCCTGTCGTAACACTAAAAAGTGATACACAGTCTACTATTTGATCAGCAAACGAGACGGCACTAAGAGAATGAACCATAAACAAAGGATCCAAGTTGTCCTCTCATTCATATCTACATAGCTTCTTTTATCATGTTAACAATGAGCGCATTGTTACTCAAGGCCCATTGTCATTGCTGTTGATGATGATCTGTGCTGTGATCAAGATGAAAAAATGCTGTCCCGGGATCCGCAAACCGCGGTGCTTTCTTTTTTTTCTCATTCATTATTAAGTAGTACAAAAGCCCGCACCATTCTTGTTTGAAACGATCCCACTCTCAATGACGCGTCCGTGGATTTCATTTTGCGTGGCACGTGGGATCCGGATGGTGCGATCACATAACAATGAGTCTGAAGAGAGTACTTGTAGGTTACTCTATTATAGCAACTCGACTTGGAAAATAATATAACGAATTTGATACAATGATGGGATTTGATGATGTATTATCGACCCTTTATTCAATGTGTGTGATTGACTTAATAGTAAAATGTTATCGGAACGAGATCGGAAGAGTGATTCAGGGATGCTTGTAACCCATGATCCGCTTCTTGGTTTTGTGGTGATAGCAGCGAAGCTGGCTGACATGGAAAAAAGCCCATCGAGTACAACATGATGTCATAGTAATTCATTTATCCCTGCATATGGGTGAACGACAAGTGTATCGGATGATGGTATAACCTATATCGACAATAAGGAAAGAGGAAGAAAGAAAGAGAGAGAGGTGTAGTGGAGGTGTAAAGAATGAGGAAGGAGGAGAGGAGGATGAATGGCAGTGGCTGCATTTTCGTCTTTCCTTTATCCACCCGAACATGTCAGACTCCAAAAAACAAACGTCTTCAGCACTCGATGTCGACAACAGCGCTGACAAGGAAGCTGCCAAGTTTGGATCGCGTCTCTTGAACGATAAGGAAGCCGTCTTCGATCACAATGCATGGTAGGTCTTTGCCAGATCAAAGCACATCCACCCACCGATCTAAACAACAACAACTTTTGTCAGGGATCATGTCGAATGGGATGCTGAACAAGAAGCCTACGCTCAAGCACAAATTGCCAGACATAAAGGAGCCCCTGTACCCGAGGAAGAACAAGGTAAGGATGGCGGAAAGTGGGGGGGGGGAGAGGCTATCATCATGCATATTGATGCTGTATTTTATAGACCAATACCATGAACATGCACCCGACTTTTGGAACAAGTTTTATGAGAAGAATGAGAATCGTTTCTTCAAGGATCGTAACTGGTTACGTATCGAGTTTCCTGAGATCTTCAATACCACTCATAGCGATGTAAGTTTCCTATCAATCATACACTTTATCCATCCAGCTAATCAATGCATTACTACATACATAGGCAGGAAGGCAACATATTTTCGAGATTGGTTGTGGAGCTGGCAACACCTTATTCCCATTACTACAGCAAAGTCAAAATCCGGATCTATTCGTATATGCAGCTGATTTCTCGAGCACAGCAGTACAAGTCGTCAAGAGCAATCCATTGTATGATACTTCAAGAGCCAATGCATTCGTATGGGATCTTGCTAGCCCCACTATTCCTGAAGCTATTGAACCAGGTTCATTGGATATCGTCGTCTTGATCTTTGTGTTGTCCGCTTTATCACCAGAACAATGGGAACAAGCCATCAAGAACATACATACAGTAAGTTGGATAATGCATCATCATCATCATCATCATCATCATCATGTCCCTCATGTATCTCACTCTTCATGCTTATAGATGCTTAGACCAGGTGGATTAGTGGTATTCAGGGATTATGGTCGATACGATCTTGCACAACTGAGGTTCAAGGAAAGACGCATGTTGAGAGAAAACTTTTATATTCGTGGCGATGGAACGCGCGTTTACTTTTTCACCCCGGATGAGATTGCGGATATGTTTACGGCTCAAGCTCCAGGTCAAGGATTCACTGTGGAACAAAATGCCGTGGATCGGCGTCTTATCGTTAATCGAAGCAAAAAGCTTAAAATGTATCGCGTATGGCTCCAGGGCAAATTTAGAAAGGTGTAACATAGAGATCATTGCATTAAAAACCATCCATTCATTATGACTGAATCACGATAATATAATAATAGCATTGTTTTATAAAGGTACATATATGACTATCGAGCGATGGGTGGTTGCTGTTGCTGTTGTAGATCATTGAGCTGTGTGAGAAAGTTTTCAGTCATCATCGCAATCTGATCCTGATAGTTCTTTTCTGTAGTCTCAAGGTGTTCCTATAGTATGCAACATAAAGACGTGAGATTCATGCGCTTGTGCCCTACGCAATAGTGACTAACCTTGACTCTATCAACTTCTTTTTGTAGACGTTCATTTTCTTGCTCCAAATGACTCCGTTGTTCACCTTCTGAAGTGAGCCGTTCTTTAAGTGCTTGCACCATTTGTGAAAATCGTAAGGCTTTGCTGTCAGCCATCTCAAGCTACAAATAGAAGCGATCAATAAACTTGCCAATTCAATCATGTCATTACATACCTTTTCATTGAGCTGCTTGAGCTGACTCTCATAATGCGCTTCCATGGCTGCTTGCTGTGCCTAATATTCAAAAGATTAGCTCATCAGCATATCGTTGCTATGTTAAAGCCACTCACATCGACATCAACGGATTCGTTCGCTGCTGCTGCTGGAGGTGCTGGTGGTGGAGGTGGTAAAGCATCAGTTGCTGTATCTGTAGTATTGCGCTTTTCGGTTTGTGTCTGTTTCTCATCCAAACAAGCCATCTGATCGGTTTGTGTTTGCTCGTCAAGGTAATCAGGTAGCTGCTCTTTGTCGGTCTGGGTCTCTTTTACATCATGGTGAATAGGCTGCTCATCCGTTTGCGTTTGCTTCTCATCATGCTGTTGCTGCTGACCAGTCGTATCGGTTTGTGTTTGCTTCTCATCTTGTGGATGCTGTTCGGTTTGTGTATACTTCTCTTCAAATGTTGCTTGTGTTGCTGAAGGTGTATTAGGCTGTTGTTGTTGTTGCTCTTCGGATGCTGTTGTTTCTTCTGGTGCATCTTGTCCTCGATAAACAAATACTTCATCATCCTCTTCTTCCTCCTCTTCTTGTGGTTGCTGTGTATTGGTTGTCTCATTGCTGCGGTATACAAAAACGCCATCATCTTCGTCCTCACTGGTATCTTTTGGTGCTGCATCTGGTGCTGGTGCTGCAGGGGTAACAATATTGGCTTGGGTTTCCTTGTCGACAAGATCCTTTTGCAATGTCTTATTCATCTCCAACGATTCTTCGAGTTGCCGCCTCACATCTGTGAGATCAGTTTCCTATCGAATGTATTAGCACTTTGATGATGGAAATGATTGATTCATGCATGTACCTGCTTCTTGATAATCCCCTCTAGCTCAGCGTTGCGTTCATCCAATTCCTTGTTTCGCTGCTCTAGTTCTCGATTTGCCCTTTCCAACTGCTCGGTTTGTTCCAAAGTGTGTCGTTGATTCAACTCTTCCTTGAGATCCTCAATATTCTTTTGCAATGAAGCAATCTGATCCGATGACTCCGCCTTTTCTCCTTGGCTTGCATTCAACAACTCCTTCACTCGGGCTAATGAAATCAATAAGTACACGATAAATGATATGATTGAGTAACCCACCTTCACTTTCCTCCAATCGCTTTGCCAAATTCTGTACTTGCTCAGACCATGTCTCACTCGATGTTTTGAGCTTGGCAGCAATCTCGTGTGGTAAACCTTTCAATGCCGTCTGAAATACAAAAGACTATCAATATGACATTATTTGTATACCTGGAATCACTTACTTGTTCACGTAGAGCATAAATGTAATTTTTGGCTTGTTCCTCCAATATCTTCAATGCATCACATGCTGGAATCACGTCAGCGAGCTTGGGCTTGAATAACATATGACTTTAGCACACCTAGCAAGCTCATCACGATCAAACACCCTTACCAATCCTTCGTCTTCATCTTCACGTCCTTCAATGTCACCCGCTTTTGCCAATAAGATAGCTCGCAAACTCTCGATTTCCAATCGTAGCTCCTTGTCTCCTTGGACCATCGTCTGTTCATTCTCCTTCAGTGTAATAGTCTTGCTGCGTCGACCTTGTGTATCAGTATCTTATCTTTGACGTACCCAATTCCATAGCTTACTCTTTTATGTCCTTCTTCAAAGAGTCGACTTGAGACTGCAAGCTCTCCTTCTCCTTCTTCAAAGTCGTTGCCTTTTCACGGGAGTCCTTTTGAATGGTGGATATCTCCACTTGCAATTCCTCAACTCGCTTCTCCAATTTGGCGATGGTCAAATGCAACCCGTTGACGTGATCCGTATAAATGTGATGGTTCTCGGATAATTCATCATGCAGCCGTTCTGCGTAATAAAAAATCCTTGTCAATCACTTGTTGTAGAATGATGCTCAAGTTGTTACCATTTTCCTCAATCTTCTTGGCCAAATCCACATTCATCGCATCCAAAGCTTGTGTACTGCGTTCAAGTTCTTTCTTTACTGCACCACCCAAAAGTGAAAAATGGGATCCTTTCTAGATTGCTTATAAGATAACGATGTCCCACGCAAATCCATGCCACTTACTTGTTCGGTACCCTGAACAGCATCAATTCGCTTTGTCAAACGTTCATTGTGGAAACTCAAAAGATCAAGCTGCTCTTGTAACTATACACGCTGGAATGAATATTACATAACCACATTACAGCTACCTATTCCCAAGCTTACCTTCCTAAGCTCCTTTTCCTTCTCTTTGACATTATTCTGCAATAGCGCCTTGTTGGCTTGTTCCTAACCAAGCATACGTCCTTGTAAGCAACCTTGCATACTGTGGCTCTCTCGTAAGCTTACCTTGAGTGCCGCCTTTTTCAGAACCGTGTGCTTAGCTTTCAACCTTTCATAGACGATAGTCAATATAGGTGTGTGAATGAGAGAGTAACGTGTTTAAAAAGTCTTTACCGAGAGTATTCCTGCAGCAACGACTGATGCTTTTGTGCCAAGTCCTCGGCAGATGGCGGAATGGCGGCTTCAAACGGATCGGTCAGCGATCAGCTCCTTGAACATTCCGATGGAGGCAAAATAGGTAGTTACCTGTATTCATATGTGCATGTTTAGCAAGTAAACCGTCATTCATGTTCGAGTGCATAAAGAAAGGGTGCTGAGGATACAAGTAGAGGCGAAAAGGTTAACGGCGGCGACAACCGAAAACCGACAGCGGCACCGGCTGAGATGGGTGTCTCGCTAATGTGTCCCCCGCCATATTAAATGACATGGTCAGAGCACCTCGTTTTAGACATTGATATTACCCTTATCGTCTATGGCATTTGAATAAAGACATAGGCTGTACTTGGTCAATAATCACCTATTAACTCTTGAATACATGTACCATTTCATATGTACATGCGCAACATACTCGTCTAAGGCTACATCACGTGTCTTTTTTGTTTAGCAATAACAACAACAATGACTACTAGTTTATCATGAGTGATACCTTGAGTTTCGTCGCCAATCCATGCTGGTATCCTTATGCAAGCCGTTGCGTCGTCTTCATATACAAGTAACACGTTCTCTGTACGTGTTACTTCGCTTAAGGAGCATTGTATCAACTTCTATTCCTTATTATTTAAGCAGAAAAATTCGGTAGTGGGTATTGCAGGGTGCCCTAATTTGGCTATGTCATTGCTGATTTATGCATCGATTACCATAGTACCTAGCCTCTTCAAACATCTTGCTGGCGAAATGGTTTGCTTCCGTTTTACTGTATCAATCATGCAGAGTCCCCCATCACTCTTTCCGCTTAGACATAACAGGATCGTGATCTACAAATAAGTGTCGCCTACATAGCATCTTATGGACTCCCATCATCTCACTCTTTGATTGATAACACATTCAAAGAACAAGTTGATGTGATATGCCAGGGAACATAGCGCTCTTTGCGAGTTGCTGTGATAATACGTCAATACCATCAACCTACTTTCATTGTGATATTTGGCTCTCTTTATAGGGTAAAGCATAAACACATTACTTTATGAAGCGCTTATTCTCATTCCTTTTGATTAGCTGCCCCCCCTCTCAATGCATCTGCCAAAGTTGAATCCTTTGCATGGTCTATGGTGAAGCTGCGATGGTGCTAGCGCCATCTGAGTTTAAACAAAACTTGGTGCATGAAACATGCACGATGCCTACAAAGAGGTCGATGATCCACTATGGATGGAAGTCCCTACGTTTATCACACTTGTCTATAAGAGATCATGAGAATGGCAGCTCACCCAGCAATGCTCCTTGGGCTATAATGATGGATGGATCCGAACTTTGTTGGCAGGGGCAGAGAAGCATTCTAAGGTATGCTGTACAGCATGTTCAAATCTTTACCCCAGTAAACTTTATTGCTCTTATTGTTCAATACGGTGTATGTAGGAAACGTATAGGTGGGATAGCAGTGAACGAAAACCTGGAAGTCGAAAATAAAACATACACCTTCACTAGAGAGGAAGTCCAAGGTTCTGCTATACATTACATTTTGTAGTAAATGACATGCCAAATCGCAGCTGAATCAACACTGAATATTTAATGAACACTTGCAAATGAATAATGAGATACGAAATGATGGAATAAGAGGATGAAAAGAGAGCGTGTACAGGAGAGAGATTAAGATGAAAGTAATGAAATCTAAACAAGGAGCACAGCATTGATACAACCATCGTTTTCTACACAAAAGGTCATCAGCTTCAATAGAACAACATCCCTTTGTTGTATTGTTCTTACCTGGATTATTGGTGACCTGTGCGTATTTACCCCAAACGACCTTACCACCAGTGGTGACGAGACCCAATTCAGAGACATTCACCTCGAGAACACTACCCTTTGTGATAACACCGAGTTGGGTATACAAGGGAGATTGTGGATTCTTCTTGACGCCAATGATAGGAAGATGGAAAGTAGCCTTAAGCTCTGGATGAGTGACATGTGCTTTCTTGTAACGCATTGCCATAGGTCGAATGAAACGTTCGTATTTTGGTGGTTTACGAGTGAATCCATCGCCGACAAAAGTTGCCTTGGTGATCATACGCTTCCATGACTTGCTCTTGGATTTACCAGTCTTGATCACCTTGAACATCTCATCTTCAGCCATACCACGCACAGTCGGCAGCGGCACAGACCATTTGCCAGCCTTTTCTTTACGCTTTTGCTTGACCATATTACTCAACACCTTGGCACGATCCTGACCCTCACGATCCAAAAGATAAGCTGGCACGGCACCTTCGGGTACAGCGTCTGCACTCTTTTGTTTGGCATTCTTCTCCTCGTGCTGCTTGATAGTCTTCTTCATCTGGATCTTTTCAGCGTGTCGTTTCTTGTTGTGCAACTTGGCCTTCAAACCATGGATCTTTTGAGCATATTGCGAATCCTTGTGTGCCTTACGAGCCTCTCGCTTTCGCCTAAATCATACAAGTCAACAAACCAATCCGCTTTTACTTTGAGGATCTTGGTCTTACTTTCGCTCCTCGTAGTCGAGACGCCGACCATGGCGCTTAATGTGCTCTTCAATATGCTCGTTTTGGGGCTATACAATCCGATCAAAGGTATACAGTAAGTAAATTGGTCGACCATTGGCAAGATCGTGATCCGTTATTTACCATGAGGTATTATGTACAAATGCGGACGTTGGCAGTGAAGAGTAGAAAGGTGGGCTAAAAAAGTCAGCGGGAACTCGAAGCCAAAAACGGATTTGAAGCCACCCATTGTCAGCTCACCAATCAGGCTCCTGTTCAAATTGCCTAGTGGGACTCCTTGTGGTGGTACCTGTATCATGCACATAATACGGTGAATCCCTACATCCTCATATTGCGTCTTCACACTATCACCAGCTATAGACTACCATGCCCACTCCTTCCTTACCTTATGAATACAGTAATAAATATCTCGCCATTCAGCTTGATTAATGTTTCATCCATCATATAATATCATGTCGAAGAGGACATCATACACAACACCCTAGCAGACGAACATGAATAAAGTAATCATAGAACGAATATGTATCTTGGCTATTATGAAAACTTTGCTTTAGGTGTATCAAGAAAGGAGGCATGGTATGTGTACATTACGGATTGTGAGATGGCAGATGGGCGTCATTGTTTGATTATCGATACTGTTGTCCTCGTATTGGTGTTGCCATGGTAATCTTGGGATGCGTTGAGAGGCATGTTGAATTAGATTTTGTTCAGTCAAATCGTCTCGGATCATGAGAGTTGAATGATGAAAATGATACGCCCTGAGAGAGCAAAAGATGCAGAGGGGCGTCTTTGTGTAACCCAGCTCATTTGCATGGCTGAAGTATGGATGGATGATATACTTTATGGTCTATCCACAATAGACCATATTGCACGCTATCAGCCATTTCTTCACAATCAGCATTGTTGCATACTCCACTGCATACGAACGATTCACCTGCACCAGACATTCGTTTCCATGATTAAAGTAGGTTGATCCGAGCTGATTTGACTGAGTTGCGGTCAAAGAGAGATTACATCACTCTGGACATAAAGCACGCTCGATGTAGCTCAACCGATGTAATCTTGTGTGAGCGTAACTCAACCAAATCAGCTCGGATCAACCTACTTTAATCATGGAAATGAATGTCTAGAGCAGGAGCATCGTCCACCTACAATAGAATGCACAAAAGTTGGGAATGCACAAAAGTGACTGTTAGCTGCCAATGTATGACATAAAAGTGAGGGTTGCGTACCTTTCATGCATTGTCCCTGAAGTCCTGACTTTTTAGCTGAGTTACCCAAAGAGGTCCTTCTGCATCTTTGGCTCT
>NW_026695346.1:0-131949 GCF_029851405.1 Lichtheimia ornata
TAAAGGTGGTCCGGTTATCGGTCATGCAAGAAGTACATGGCTTTTGTGATACAATAAGGAGTGGGAAGTGGGTTGAGCTTGAGAAGAGAAAATGTGAACAGATCCCTCCATTGAGTTTCAGGATGAGTGACCCATTCAATATGTGTATACGTATCTTTTTACATATACAAATTGGTTTATGCAGCTCGACTTTCTTCTACATGCAAATGTGATGCATACCTTGACACACCTTCATTATTGGATGCTGTTTACTTACGTATCTTCACAAAAGACAATCATCATCGTCATCCATTTGTGTAGCAACCTGTCAAGGACGTGTCTGTGTAACCACCACGTGCGGTTTCACTCAGCTCTTCATCTTTCCGTTAATGCAGCCGACACCATCCACTGGGAAAAAGCAACTCCATCACGCTTACAGCATAGTGAAAACATAAAGACAGCCATATCTCAAGATTTCACAATGAAACGTGGGGTTTTGAATAGAGCAATGGGCTCGGCTTGGCCAACAGCACCTTGTGTGAAATTTTCGCGTCCAATGTCGCAAACAGCCCAAAAAATATTTTTTTGGTCGTCGTCGTCGAAGAGGTCGACCCCCAGATCCAGTTTGGCTGGTGGCGACATTGCGAAATCTGGGATTGGCAAGCTTTATCGTGAAACTTGCACACAAGGTGCTGTTGGCCAAGCCGAGCACCTTGTTCTATCAAAGACCCCACGTTTCATTGTAAAGTTTGGAGATACAGCCACCTTTATCTTTGTAAGCGTGATGCTATATGAGAAGTGGTCTTTGTTTAATGTAAAGTAGTATGGCTATAATAGAGCAAAAGATGCAGAAGGACCTCTTTGGGTAACTCAGCTAAAAAGTCAGGACTTCAGGGACAATGCATGAAATGTACGCAACCCTCACTTTTATGTCATACATTGGCAGCTAATAGCCACTTTTGTGCATTCCCAACTTTTGTTCATTCTATTGTAGGTGGACGATGCTCCTGCTCTAGACATTCATTTCCATGATTAAAGTAGGTTGACCCGAGCTGATTTGGTTGAGTTACGCTCACACAAGATTACATCGGTTGAGCTACATCGAGCGTGCTTTATGTCCAGAGTGATGTAATCTCTCTTTGACCACAGCTCAGTCAAATCAGCTCGGATCAACCTACTTTAATCATGGAAGTGAATGTCTAGAGCAGGGGCATCGTTCCCATGCAGTGGATCTTGCAACAATGATGATTGGATAAAAGTGACCGTTAGCTAGCAATACATGCCTGTTCCTAGATGATCCATAAAGTAATTATACATTGACCCTTTCATTCATGCAAACGTAGCTGTGTTACACAACACGACCCTCTGCATCTTTTGCTCTGCCAGGGTCCACCTACTTTACATTAAACAAAGGCCACTCTTCATATAGCATCACGCTTACAAACATAAAGGTGCCTGTATCTCCAAACTTTACAATGAAACGTGGGGTTTTTATTGGAGCAATGGGCTCGGCTTGGCCAACAGCACCTTGTGTGAAAGTTTCACGTTCAATGTCGCAAACAGCCCAAAAAATATTTTTTGGTCGTCGTCGTCGAAGAGGTCGACCCCCAGATCCAGTTTGGCTGGTGGCGACATTGCGAAATCTGGGAATGGCCACGATGAACTTCATACTTTGACACAAGATCGCTTTGACCCCGCCGAGCAACATTGTCCTCAAAGAGACCCCACATTTGATTGTAAAGTTTAGAGATACAGACACCTTTATGTTTGTAAGCGTGACGGTATATGAGAAGTGGTCTTTGTTTAATGTAAAGTAGTATGACTATAATAGAGCAAAAGATGCAGAGGGCGTGTTTGTGTCACTGGGTTAAACCCAGGACTTCAGGGACAATTCTTGACAGGTATGCAAGCTTCATTTGCAGTGCATACATTGGCAGCTAACAGCCATTTTTATCCAATCAGTATTGTTGCCCAATCCACTGCATACGGACGATTCTCCTGCTCCAGCCCATCATTTCCATCTTTTCATCTTGGTGATCCGAGCTGATTTGACTGAGCTACGCCAAAACAGCAAACATGAAAATTAATGAATCGCAGACCCTGCGAATGTCTCCGTCTCTCAAACTTTTGGACGCTCCCATTCCAAATTTTCAAATGAAGCGTGAGGTCTTTATCACAAAATGTTGATCAGCACGCTCGAGAGCATCCTTCTGACCAATTTGCAAGTTGGAAGTGGGCAACTTCGGGGCGGTGGGCCGTCCGCTCTTTTGTTCCCTTCATACACCATTTGGATCGCCCCGCATTTTAATTCTTCACAATGAACTATACGGATTTTAATGAATGAAGTTCATCAGCATATCCCAGCAAATCTGCTGACAAAGTTTCAGGTTCGAAATGGGGAATCCCAAGGTAATACACACTATTTCGATAAAGCATGAATCTGGTGCTGACCTCCATTTCCGACCTCCATAGTAAACCCCACATTGACCCCTCCCATTCAATATTTTGTAATGAATTGTTGGTTCATTTTTAATACAAAGTTGATCAGCATGTCCAAGAGCATCTTGTGTGAAGGTTTCAGGATCAAGAGGGGTAATCTCACTATCAAGGTTTGATATACAGTGTTCATGCATTTATACAAGAGGTGTCCGACCCATTTAATTTCCACTTCTTCCACTCGCCAACATCTTGTCTCTTCCTCCCATTCTCAACTGTTGCCCCATTCAAGTATACAACCATCACCATGCGAACGATTGTTCTGCTTCAATCCACCATGTCAAGCATACGATTGTCTTGATCCGATTGTCTTTGGCTGAATGGCAAGTCCATGGCGTGTACACAGCCTTGTCACTCTACTACAACACAGGAGGCTCTTGGCATTTCATCTTCTCTTGTACAATCTTCGACCACAATCAAACGTAACAGCGTTCGTTGCAGCAGCTGCCATCAGTGATGCTTTACTCCATTGCTCAAGCAGCATTTGCCACCTTGTCGCTCTACTACAACACACGCTCTTGCCACGACCAAACGTAGCAGCGTTGCTATTAGCAAGTTACTCGCAACTTTTTTTTACGTGAACAGCACATAGCCATTGTATAGAATAGCAGCAGCGATTACATGACTCGTTTCAGCCAAATGTTGGATTTGCAATGGTTATGGATGGATGGATGGATGGATGCAATCAAGTGCATGAATGAGAAATCCTGGAATGCTTTGGTTACTTGATACGTCGTCGCCAGCAAAGGTATGGATAAGGCTTAGGATGTGGTGGTGGATTGGATGGCATTGAGGAGAAGGCTTGTATCTTTGACGATTATTGGTGTTCTACAGCCGTCAAGACACGCAGCAATTGTATGGCCATTGTGAACGTTGGATCTCCATTGACTTTATTACAGCACACACCCCTCTTTCGATAGCATTCCTATTACCACATGTCGTGTCTCTACTTTGATTATGCTGTTATCTTTGTTAACATGTTTACATTTGAACATTGCTTTATTGGATGAGTTGGTGGTGCACATGATGTAGCAGACTGCTGGCATTGGTTTCAAGTTACAAATAGTGGGATGATGATGAAAGCAAGGATGTGAAGCTTGGTGAATGCATTCAAAAGAATTATGAGCCAAAGTGATATGAACTACTGAAAGGATGTGTTATCCAGACAATATCCATGAATGAGATGTTAGTTGTTTATACATACAATATTGAAGAGGCGATAAAGAAGAGGATGATAGCATCTAAAATGAGAGACTAAGGAGATTCATACATGGCATGCTAATAGAATGTTTGGCTCAAAAAGAGAAGACGAGGTCGCCTTCATACGTTGCCCAGGGGTAATCATGCAAGACTGAGTACGTCGGAGATACATTTATGCCTTCCCTATAATTTGAATGCAGCAATGAAATACTTTCGAATTGAAATTGCATACGTCCACCTTCCCAAACAATTACATCAATCTTACCATCGTAATCGCATGATTTTCCGCTTTAATTTGATACTACAAAAGCCATATGAGTCGTGCCATTTTTGCAAATCCAATTAGGAAATTCTTTGGTTTATCTGTGCACTCAAAAGTAATAAAAAAGAGCGGAAGCCTGGAGAGATGGCCGAGTTGGTCTAAGGCGTCAGGTTAAGGCCCTGATCTCTTCGGAGGCGTGGGTTCGAATCCCACTCTCTTCACTTCTTTTTTGTTTTTCTTCTGATTTGGAGTCACGTGATCTGAATATTTGATGCGTGGATGTATTTTTGTTCTACGTATGGGTAACTTGATCATCAATGTAGAGGATGTGATCTATAGGTGTGTAAAAAGCTACTTATACTATATCATATTGGATAACCAGAAATGGGCAATGTTGTCATTTTCAAGGCATATGTGAAGATGAATCAGTCGTCTATAGTATCAACATTTGCTACACAGCTCGAACATACAGAGATACTTGAGATAAATAAGTGATGGATCTTCTGAATCTTACTACATGAAGCGGCAGGTATATGGAAGAGTCAACCAAGATGGCCGTATCGGCTAGGAGACTATGATGATAGAAGGACAAATCAAGTTGCGATGATCCATAGGCTACGGCCGTCCATAGAATATCATTCTATTTTCCATGGTTAATCCTGATTATGAAATCCTGCGTAGATCATCCTTGATGTAGGAGCTTAGGTAACGTGTGAATGGGGGGGGTTATCATGGCAATCATCATGTTGTTGTATAGCAACGGCATGTGTTTTTATTCAAGAAATAGGTCTACCAAAAATGACGCTCTCAAGCCTAAACGAGTACACGTAACTGGGTATATCATGGAACCAGTTTGCGATCATGCAAAGCGAACATAGCAACAAGAAGACTGAGTTAGGCTGCATGATTTTGGAATCCACGCACCACGCAACTCCTTCACGTACTTTTGTCACCTCGATACCCCTCCACAGCAATGGTAAAGAATGAAAGACAGGTCCAGCTAAAAAGTACTCAACTCTTTAATGCACGTTAGATTAACTGGTTACTGCTTGTCAGTCGTCAAGGCAAGGTGCGATTGACCAAATGGTTCGTTACCATCCCTGCCAAAGAAAAGGCCAAGATTGTCAAAGACGCCACTCAACTTGTGCTTGCGAGAAGAGTCAAAATGTGCAACTTTTTGGAATACAAAGGTAAAAAGGTGGACCACAGTGATAATCGATATTGAGCTAACCATACCTGTTTATGGGTGTCAGATCAAAAGATCGTGTATCGCCGGTAAGTGTGAGAGAACTGGATTGGGTAAAGCATGCTGCTAACGACTTCAAAAGATATGCCAGTCTCTTTTTCATTGCTGGTATCAGTCAAGACGAGAATGAGCTCATTGTATTGGAAATCATCCATCGTTATGTTGAGATTCTGGATCGCTACTTTGGCAATGTAAGCTGCATATGATAAAGGCATTATCTTTTATATCTCACTTGGACCCCTTATGGCAACATTTAGGTCTGCGAACTTGATCTCATTTTCAATTTTCAAAAGGTAAAAGTGATCAACGAATGGAAAACGGCAAGTCATCCTCATTTTGCTTTGAATCTCATCAACAGGCATACTTTATTCTTGACGAGCTACTTATCGCTGGTGAGCTACAGGAATCGAGCAAAAAATCCGTGCTTCGGGTGGTTACTCAGCAAGATCAATATGAGCAGCAAGAATCGAACGAACAAAAGTCGACATAAACCTTGGAGTTCAACACGTACAATGATGTCATGTTGTGCAGCACAAGAGATTAGTATTGATAAGGATGAATAAAATGGTATGGGAGGCTCCACATGATTGTTGTTACCACTGCAGGTTGCATCACAAATCGCGTTGTATATACCAGATGGGGTGTAGTACTTGGTGATAAAAGATAATGCAAGTAGAAAGGTTGATCGCCATGGATGGAAACCCCGATTGCATAGAATGACCCATATTACAGGTCGTGTGGATGATACATATGAAATAAAAGGGAAATGGTGCTACTGTACAATGTATGATGGTATCAATGACGTGCAGAAAAATGATTCTTCTGTTTTCTGTAAAAGGTGTTGTGTAAATGAATAATGGCCATGTGATGTGTCGTTAACCCGAAGCGAATGGTTTCTAGTAGTAAGCAACCGAATGATAAACGACTTTGGACTTTTCATGCATCAATTCGATTCAAATGCTAATACTGTGCCAGGTCTCTATTATGATGATGAATTTGTAAAAGGAAATCGTTGCCTAGCGACCATTTTCATGTCGTCTCGGATGGCCCTTTGTTGCCCAACCTCCGAAAACAACAACCATTACCCACTTTGTTTAACCAATGATCATACCCAAAGGGCTGGTACGTATACATCATCCTATTAGACACGGAGAAAACCTCCGTATGCTGTTGATGCGTAAGGTTTTAGCACCAACTCTTTTCCTCTAAACTATATCAAGCAGCACAACGTGCCTCCGCTGCCGGGATCAAGGGGCATCAAAATGTGAATGCAGTGGTTGTTGTATATGGACATGACGACATTAGAGTCGAGACACCTCCTTGTTGAAAACGTATATAAAGATCGATTCCAGGCACATACTTTGGATAGTATCCACATTCATTTTATTGTTTTATTCAGCTACTACAATGACCGTCGAATACATCACTCTTCAACCCTCTGGTGACAAGATGCCATTTATCGGTTTCGGTACATGGAAGGTGAATTGCGATGTTGCCCCAGAGGCTATCTACAATGCCATTCGCTGTGGTTATCGGTTGATCGATAGTGCCAGCAATTACAAGAACGAGCAAGCCGTCGGCAAAGGAATCAAGATGGCCATTGATGAAGGTATCGTCAAGCGTCAAGATCTTTTTATTACATCCAAGTTGTGGAGCACCTATCATCGCAAGGAAAATGTCGAAAAGGCATGTAAAAAACAATTGCAAGATTTAGGTCTTGATTACCTAGACATGTTCCTGGTTCATTGTAAGTGATGATTGTTATAGGTTTCATTGTTGCATGGTAACTAAAGATGTTGCTATGCGTTGTAGTTCCCCTTCCACTCAAGTATGTCCCAATTGAAGAAAAGTATCCACCGGGATGGTATCAACCAGGCCAAGACGAGATCACGTTGGATCGTGCACCAATGCATGAATGCTGGGGCGCTATGGAAAAGTTGGTTGAAGCTGGTCTCGTGCGTAACATTGGTGTATCCAATTTCAACGTCCAGCTGTTGATGGATATGCTTACTTATGCCAACATCAAGCCTTCCTTACTTCAAGTTGAATTGCATCCATACCTACAACAAGAACATCTTGTACGATGGGCTCAAGCACAAGGGATTGCTGTCACTGCCTATTCATCATTTGGACCTACATCCTTTGTTTCTACCGGCTCTAGGCGTGCTAAATCAGTGGAGCCATTGTTTGAAAATCCAGTCATCAAAGACATTTCCGAAAAGTACAACGTTACTCCTTCACAAGTAGCTCTTCGTTGGTCTCTAGAACGAAATGTGGCTGTGGTGCCGAAATCGCTCAATGTTGATCGCATGAAAATGAATCTCGAAGCGCTCAACTGGAAAATGGATGAGGAAGACGTACAAGCTATTAACCAACTGGATATGGGTTTGCGATTCAATGATCCCATGGTTAACGCCCAAAAGCTGCCCATCTTTTATTGAGTAGCTTGTAGTAGCGAACTTTTCTTTTAATAAAGCTATGCAACATGATGATTACAATTTGACTGTAAAATGGCGATCCATGCATAATCGTAAAGCTAGCATGATGAAAAAGGCTACAATAAAAGCAAGACCGGCAAAGAGCTTACAAGCGAGAAAAGGCTCTGCATGATCAATGTAATCTAGCAAGCCTGCAATATTCGGCCCGAATGCAGCGATACACGTGGAAAGTGTCACGATTGACAACCCTGTGGAAAATTGCTCTGGATTCAAAAGTTCATCCGTAATCGAGGGGACTATGCATATCACACAATTGAGTATTACGCCATCCCGATTTATCATTAGCTAGAAGACGTACCTAGCGAAAAATAGGATCCTCCGGTTGCTCCAAACAATATCGCAAAGACAATCAGGATCGGGTACGTGCTTGCAAACATCCATACCAGCAGGTTGGATAACGCTGCTATAAGCAAAAAGGTAACGTTGGTGGTCAACGATCCCAAAACATCAGCGATGAATCTGCCAAAAGATTAGAAACACAAATTTGATAATAAAAGGATGATACACATACCCACAAGCAATACGGCCAAGGAAATTCATTGCAGAGCTTATTGTAATCAGAGAGGATCCTTGTGCATCCGACAATCCAATATGGCGTGCATATGCTTTCACTCTTGAGATTAGCAATTCTGAGCACAATCGGAGGCCCGTTTCTCACCTGGAAGATAATAAAGGGGTACAAAGTACCCAAGCAATTGTACCACAGCTGCAATGGTCCATGTTGTGAATAATGGGTTTCTCAACAAATCCGACACGTGGGTCCGCTTAAATGATCGATGGGCGACCGTTTCATGGCTGGGCTCTTTGTCTTTGAGAATGAGGCATAACAAAGCATTGCATTGTAAACAAAGACATGCCAACACCCGATACGTCCTTTGCACATAATCAGCATGTTTCATTGTTGATGCAACTCTCCCCCGCTCATGTAGTACCATTGTGGGCCGAGGCTGCTATTAATTACTGTTACAAGTTGAGATATCAAGAGGCCACCAGCACCAGTTGCACCGGCAAGAATACCCATTGCAAGTCCTCGTTGATGTTCAAAGTAGGGCAAGGTACAATTGATGACTGTCTAAGTGCACGTGTCATGTTATGAAATCTTTAAGGGACCGGTTTGGATGCCTTACTATATACATGATCGAAACACCAGAACCAAAGCATACGCCTTGAGACAAGTAGAGTTGATAGATCTGGATACGGCACGTTGTATGGGTGTTATGGATTATCTTTTCTTCTCGCATCACATACCTTTGTTGATAAGCTTGCCAAAAGCATTCCCAATGTGGTAAGAGCACCTGCAATGACAGCAACGATTTTAGTGCCAAAAGCTCCCAAAAGAAATTGAGCAGCTGGACCCATGCAATTAGAGAAAAGGATGGAAAGTGTGCCGACAAAGGTGAGCTGTAAGAGAAGATCATTCTTTGTCTCCTGTGATTCATCATCAGTGATAAGAGAGTGGTGTTCCTGGTAATAGTTTTGCATGATGCCTTTGGTGGTATTGCATGTTGTGAGCAGTAGCTGGTGGATGAATGGTCATGACTAAACCTACCCCTTCTTTATAATGAATATTGGTGTCCTTGTATCATCAAAGTCCACGTTACCATGAATGAATCACTCCATAATTGATTACTAGAACGAGGAAGGAGGCTGCAACAATGATCCAACCATAGTTTATGCCAGCAGCCCATTGGTGGCATGCATGTTTCGGCTTCTTCTCCTCTCGTGTCATTGTTGTATCTATGCTAGCAGCATCTTGGATGACGACCGTTTCCATGGATGATGACTTTGGCAAAGAAGGGAAAGAATAAAATAGCAACAAGAGACCCACGATACCTTGTAGGATGCATAGCTCGTCTATCACCATTTGACGTGTTTATTAGAATTCAGCATTAGCCTATTCTCAATATTGGCTCTTTCAACTTTTATCATACACTATGGCACTCTGCTTGAATCAACTACTCGACAACAAACGATCATGCCCATTCATACTCGTCAACGATTCGGTTCAGTTCTCGGCGTTGCCTCTCCTTGCTGAATTCGCGTACTCGGCGCTACGAGACGATCAGCCTGTTGTCGCCATTCTCACCGAGACTTCTCCCAAGGACTGGATCGATCGTGTTGCTTTTACAGCCAAAGGACAATTGAAGAACATGCACGTTATCGACGCCTATACGGATCCCTTTGGTTGGGATAAGGATACGACTGAATCAGCACATGCAGGCATTGGATCGATGCACACTGTACGCAATCTACGCCAGTTGGGCGACGCACTTCTTGCACCTATCATTCAAAAGACTCAGCATTCAGCAGGCTGTTGTATCATGATCGATTCGCTACATCCACTACTATTGATCTCTCGACGTCAAACGTATCAACTTGTTAAGGCCCTTGAATCACTCACAACAGGTAAAAAAGATCTTCATCTCATGATGTAATCCTAGCTGACAACCGATGATCATTATAGACACAATCAAACTCATTGCAGGATACCATGGAGATATACGGTTGCCAAGCGAAGCACCCCCTGTGATTCCTACATTCGACGCATTGAATAGGCTTGCCTCAGTTATTATCTCGCTCGAAGCTCTTCCTGAACGCAAGAATGATACACAAGAAGCATTAACCGGCTTTGCACCCAAACCAACATTTTCATACATGAACACCATGTCAAATCGAGTGGATCGTGGTGGATTGGCACGTATTGAATGGCGTAAAAAGAGCGGCAAAGTACAGTATGCCACTGAAGGATTCTATTTGGGCAGTAAGGGATTGATCATTGTTGCTGCACCTCAACTCACTGGTGAAGAGCCTGAACCTGAGGTCGATATGGATGACAGCATGGCACAACCTGATCCAACAGCAAATCTCTCCTTTAATTTATCATTGACGGACAACCAACGACGTGCCAAGGATAACGTGGAACTCCCATTTATGAAAGTGCAACAAGAGACAACGAGTACTAGTGGAGGACACATTTATTATCAGCCTGATGCCGGTGATGATTTTGATGACGAAGACCCAGATGATGATTTGGACATTTAGAATTGTAGATACAAGAATATTGCTCATGTGTGTGATTGGAATAAAAGGGAGGGATAAAACACAAGATGGGTATGCTACTACCAATTGGTACTTTTCCTCCTTCCTTGCAATCCATATTTCTTCTTTTTAGTGGTGGATGTGCTTGCTTGATCAACAGCTGGGAGAGGAGATGTCCGATCAAGGGTACGGTTTGTTAGAAACTCGCCGATAGCTGTAAAATAGCCTGGCTGCATGCATGTGTCATTGTGCATCCCATTAGGGAATTGCTTCCAGTCCTTGCCGCACCGACTGCCACATTGATCATGCAATTTTCGCATATGCGTCGGGGGTACAAGCTCATCACATGCACCTGACAAGAATAACACGGGCGTCTTGGTTATACGTCGTACACTGTTTTCAGATGTCCAATGTTGATGACAAAGAAAAGTAAAATGGCGGAGCACAGGCAAGACATGAGGGATCAATTTGGGCTAAGAAAAGATGTCAATGTGCTGCTCAAAGGGGTTGAAAGCATCATAGGAGAGAAATGGATACTTACCACACTCAAGAATGTATTCTCTACAATGAGACCAGCAAATGCATCCTCATTACGTGCCACTAAATCAATAGCTACAGCACCACCAATCGATTGACCATACGCAATAAGCCGGGTATATTTGAGCAATGGGTGTGTGCGGACATATTCAAGCAATGTCTGTTTTTTAGCGTAATAGGGGAAATGAAACACATTTACATGTCAATAATTGATCCTTTGAACGGAGACATCATGCTCTCCTCCGATGTTTTCTCCTTTGAGCTATTCTTTACCTGTGAATCGATTCGTAAACCTTTCTCGTTTGGTTTGCCTTCGCTGTGCCCATAGCTATGGGATACAATCAATAAAAGCATACTTCATTACATCCTCTAAAAGAAGCTTACCCACGATAAGAAAGCATGACTACATTGCAGCGATGCCGTTCATGAAATATTTTGGCAATAGGAAGTCTATGACCCTAAGTGAGGTAATAAAAGTGGATGAGTTTGGATAAAGGGAGAGTTTTGCTTTTATGCACTTACCATATTACCTGCATTAGCCTATACATGGTGTATGATGTATGATGATGATATATAGATGTCTACGTCAGTTTTTATCGGTTGCATACGGGCGAGCAAAGAAGGGAAGAATGATCACTTGCATGGAAATAAAGAATTGTTGGCGCTGCTTTGATTTGCTCTGGATCTTTGCTGACAGTCATTACGTAGGTGTGCAGCCGGATATGATCTCGTGTTTTTAGACGTTCTTCTGTGAAATGGTCAATGCCATAATCGGAGGGTTTGGCCACCTAGATGGATTCAAATCGCGTCAGCCAGCTGGTTTTTTTTTGTCTTTTGTGCCAAAAAGATACGTTACATGTAATCTTGAGCCTTCAGGAAAAGAGCTTGGGTAAATCAGTTCACATTGATACAGGTACAATAATGCCGCTCCCGTCAATCCAGCAATGCCTCCTCCCAAGGATGATAGATTTGGTATAATGACAAATGACGAGGGTGGTGGAGACGATTGCTTTGTTGGTGATGATAAAGTGCTAACCGGAGAAGACTTTGATGATGGCTCGAGCGGATCATCCGACATGATAAATATGCATACGCCTTGGGTGCTGCTGGGAGTTTACTAGTAACAATAGGTGTATGCGTGTTTTTGAAAGGCTTTCACTGAACCGAAATCGTGAACAAGATGGAAGAAGCAAAAAAAAAGTGTATCAATGAGAAAAAGGGAAAGAGGAAAAGAGATAGGCTTTATGTATCTACCACGCAAATATGTGCAGAAAAAGGCAATCCACCCAGCTGGGTAAGTCAGGATCGTCGACGATCACCTCCTGATTCAGTAACATTGATCCGTTGTATAAATGATATGCATGTGCTGGGATCTATCAACCAATAGCATCATTGTCAAAGCCCAAGATCCAAAAAATATGTAGTTTGAGCATGCCTGATATAAGCCAATATGCATCATCTTACATGAAACGGCGGCTATTATTACATGCACCATGTGTAACAGGATCGACGTTGATTAATGGCGCTTGGCCTTTTAATGATCGATTTGCTCTTAAGCGCTATGCACGTGGTAGCTTGATTTGTCATTCATGTAACAAAGACGACCATAGTAGCTCTTTGTTCGTTTCTTATTGTGTTGCTGGGAATGACGAAGTCTATGGCACGTGATCTATTTTAATTCGTCGTCGCTTTGACGTTGACGATCACCGATCATCATCATCATCATCATACTACATAGGCGTTTTAAGCTTGCATCATTTGGCTGTCACAACGCAAGCTGCATGAGCAACGCTAATATGCCTCGCTTGCATGTCTAGTCATGCTGTGGATTAAAAGCTATCAGAATTCAAGCTAAATAGGTTTATCATCATAAAGCCTTAAGATCATTCTCATACCCCATAGTCATTGTTGTAGCACCTATCACGTTGTAGTCCTAATATTGGAAGGTTTACATGAATGGATCAAGCAATGGCGTCCACCATAAACATTCTCCATATTAAGATTGCTATCCTTACTTAAGCGCTATGGATGATCAATGAAGCAACATGATTCTCCACACGCTAACGGTATCTCCGCTGCTGCCAATAACCCAAAGTAAAACCCTTAGGCTGGCGGTGAATGTTTGTAGGTGGATCATCCCATACGTTAGCATATAAGGTTTATAGGTTGAATATGCCCTGCGGAGCATTATCTACGTTTTTCCGCGAGATCCCTTGAAGTGGAATGTGTGGAACGTGGGAAATTGAGCCACAGCAATGACCGATAAAGGTTAGATGGTGTCATTTGTTTCACAAGCTGACTTTGCCCCGCCCTGTAAGGATCAAGTTAGACGTTTGGATTAGGTGGTACCGATCGACAAGTAAGTCAATCCAATTGAAATGTGACAGATGCTACCTTCCCGCATTGCAACTTACTTCCAGATAATGGGAATAGGTCATGTTGATTTGCAGCATTTATTTCTTTTGCTTGGTGGACTCGCATCACACCACGCAAGAATACCCGTGCAGGGGGATTCAAACCCAGTAGTGAGAAAAGAACTTTTTCCAGTAACAGCAACAACAGCGAGCAGCCAAAGGTAAGGATAGCTTGTTGTAGTTTAAACGACAACATCATAAAAGGAGGACAAGGATGATGAACGTATTACAACAGATGATGATGGTGCTAATGATATGGATGGGTGTGGTGGGTTACTATAGCTCAAAAAGAGTACACACACAGGGATGTGAAACCTCACTTGTGACCAATTACTGTCACAGTGCCGTTCACCTTGTTAATTTGACGGAGACCCAATAGGAAATCAAAGTGCCCGGGCAAGCAACCAGTCTTGCGTCTCTTGCCTTTACCCTCTTCCTTTATTCACTCTTACTTTCACCCACCACACACAACACCTTATAGCGGCAGGTCCGTTTCCGCTTATTACGACGACACGGTACGCTCGCTATCTCTCTCTTTCGCTCTCAATTCATTCGCGTACAATTTCTAATCGGGCTGCTCCTTTGATACCCATTTCACTCTTCTTGTGCTCTGCCCCTCTTAGGCCAATCCTCCCTTACTTCCCTTAATTCCGTTCCACCCGTGCATGCGACATCTCCTCGTCTCTTTTACTCTTCCGGTGCTCGAGAATTGAACATGAGCGCAGATACAAAGCTTATCTTGAGCTTGGTCAATCGGATAGCTGTGAGGGTAAGACTCCCATCGGCAAGCAAACGACCTGTCATATGTGTTGACATTACATAATAGCTTCCGAGTAACAATGGACGACAAATCGACAATTTGGAAACCGATCCACTCATTCAACAAACGTGAGTATCATGATACACGACATGTTTTCACTTTGTTAACGCTTTTATGTATACGTGTGCGTGTGTGCGTCTATCTCATATCGATGCGTTATAGTGGTAAGTGTGCCTTGGAGGATATTCCCGCCATTATTCTTTCTCCTTTTCCCCTTTCTCATCCGTTTTCATTATTGTAGTTGCTGCTTTGATCGAACTTTCCAAGTATAGACTACCAACAATCGCAAGTACACTTGTCACTGTATTGGAAAATATATCAAAGGTAGGGTTCAAAAGGTACTGATAGGGGAATGCAGTAATCGGCTCATCATCCATTTATGTAAATGTAGGCAGCACCTGTTGTTATATCAGACGATTTTATTCCCCATGATTTGCTGCGATCACAGCTATTTTTATTACGTATGCTATCAGCATGTATGCAACATCATTGGCAGTTTTATCGACAATCACGACGATCGGCTACCAACAGCAGCTCAGATTCCATTCAACCACAATCACCTGTATCATCAATGAGTCGTGAAGGATCGATGCATAGTACAAGTGCTGATAGTAGTGCTGATCGACATTGGCAGCCTGATTCGACACTCCCTGCTGAACTTGAGGATCCTCCACCATTGGAAGACAACTTGGCAAAGTACATCATCGCCATCATGTCTCGATTCATGCATCAAATGGCTGCTGCTGAGGAAAGAGAACATGGCACTGGTGGTGCAGTAAATATCATGACACGTACCGAATACAATGCAATTATGAATGGTGGATCAGCATCCGATATCATGGTTGATATATACAAGGCTGCAAGTCGTGTGGTCTTTTATGTCAGCGCAAGCAATTGGCCCATCATGTATAGCAAGATCAAGGCTCGCATTCTTCACCTTTCCACCACCGTTGATGAAAATCCAGAGACTGCCGATATGCGTTTGTTGGAATGTTCAGCTTTGAATGCACGTCGTCTCAGCATGATCTTGACAGGTAAGACCAATTCGCTAAATGGGGATAAGCTCAACACGTCAAGAAGGTTCTTTTTTACTCACGCGTTTTTCTTATAGAACTATGCTCCGCATTCATGAATCTGAAAAAGTCGGCCCAATTATTCGTTGCCGTTATTCTTCGTCGTGCCATCTGGAATTGGATCGAGACTTATCCTTCCGAATTCATGCGCCTATGTCACAGCCAAAAGCGATTGGAGGGTGGTCCAGAGATTCTCTTTGATATTTGCAATTCCTTGGCGGATACGACTCGAAAAAAGGCTGTGTTGTGGCCATTGCAGACCATGCTGCTTATTTTGTCACCTGATGTTCTCTTGTCTTCGGCATTGTCGGAAAGTAGAGGTGTCCAAAACAAAAAGGTACAACTATATTGCAAAGGAGTGTATACATCACGTGGCTTACCTTGTTCCTTTTTATAGACCATCTTTTTGAGCGCTCTTAAGAAATCCCTCAAAGGAACTCGCATGGCTGAATTAGCTGCCATTTGTTACGTGGATATCTGTAAAGCAGCAACCTACGTCTCCAAATCGGACGTGTCAGCGCTACGTCATATTGTGCCTGATATTGAGAATGAGCTCAAGGACAAACTATTCGACATCCAACGCCCTCTTATTGCCGACAGCTTGATGAGCAACCTTGGTATTGTTATCGACCATCGTTGTTTACTTGCCGATTGTCTCGTTGCCATGTTCCGCTTGAATCCAAGAGGTGTGATGCATAGCCTCTTCCCCGTTTGCTTGGATGATCGGGCACCTACACTCTTCAAGCTTAGTTTGGTGAAGGCTTGTTTGGCATTGGCCTCTGAAGAAAATCGCCTACCATGGAATCCACCTGTTTCAGCATTATACGAGTCACTGTGTAGCCCTCTTCGAAAGCTCTTCCTTGATTTTATCAGCCGTGATCCCGCCAAATCTGAAACGAGCAGCCAAGGAAGTGCACCCACGACAAGAAAGACCATCATCAACCCGTCAGTCGACAAGCGTGCCAAACGTGATATGCGTAATCAGATATGCACCGATCGATGTGAATTGGTTCTTGATATGCTCCATTTATATCAGGCTGATCCCAAATTGGCAATTCTGGTACGTTGAGTGGTATATTGAGATCTCATGTTGTGCCGATGAATCTTACATTTTGTCATGTTTTAGGGTGAAAATGAGGATCGCTTTGAAGAAAATGCCTCCGTCATGGTGGGTATCACCAATTGTTTACGTGACACCAGACCCGTTGTACGTGATGCAGCAGCCGAATGCTTGATCAAGTTACACACAGCCGATTATATCATGGCATGGGGTCCTTCAAGCCGTTTCATCGAGTCATTTTGGAGAGTTTCATCCCAAGTCGTTTTCACATTGGCAAAGCAGCTGCTCGATACGCGTGAACGTGATGATGGACTTCGAAAATTGCTTGATCTTCTCGCCAAGCTATTGACGTTGAGAAACGAATTCCTTCAACTGCATCAGGTATGATGATGATGATGATGATCCATCATTTTGATCTTGTGTATACTAACATAGGGTTTATTAGGATATTGCTATTCATGGATCGGATGTTCGTGAACGATTACAAGCATCGATTGGATTAGAAGTGGCATTGCTTGTCCTCTTGTGTTCTGCCGACCCTGACATTTGCTCTGGTGCCATTGCATGTTTTGGACATATTTGTCAAGAAGCCCATATCACTGACAGCACTGAAGATCCACAACAACAAGCCCTTACTATCGTTGACAACCTTCCTGTGTATATTGAGCTTACTTCAAACACGGGCATCATTGCTGGTCGAAAGTCACAGCAAAAGCGGATTCGAAGACTCTTGCGTATGATGACACATTATGCACCTGGTAACCTGGCAGCATGGGAGGAGGCATGGAAACGATGGAAATACATGACACCATCCATGGTTCGTGCATATGAGGAGCCAAAAGAGGAACCACCAGAAGCGATCAAAAAGAGTGGTGCTTGGCATGATAAGCTACGCAACAATCCCATGCGACAGAACAGTGGTACAGGTGGCACCAGCAGCTCATCATCTCCAAGTGTTACCAGCACTACTCGTATGGATGGCATTGATGATGATCGATCATCCGAATGGCAGAATTACGCAGGCTTTTTGGCATCTTTGGGCGGTGTGTGCTTGATGGCTGATACTACGGCTCCACCTTCATCTCCCACATCTCCTACACCTACCAAAACACGCATGGATCAATTACAGCAGCCCTATCGTCGTATCTCTGCTACCACCGAATCAGCTACCATGGTTGACAAGTTTGTGATGGAAATGGTGGAGTTGATGATTTGCGACAATGTCATTGTACGTGAATGGGTGCGTGAAATTCTTGGTACCGACTTGTCACCAGCATTGTATCCTATCATGTTCCGTCATTTGGAATATACTCTTGCCAAATGCTTTGCTGCCGATCATGATCCCATTTGCAGTCCTCGCTTCACCTTATTCGTTGAACAAGCTATCTCAGTCCTCAAACTCGTGTTGGATCGCATGGATGATACGGTCGACAACCTCTTTACTGTTGATTTCAGTGGATTGATCAGCCAATACGCCCAATACCTCAACAAGCTCGGCAATAACCCACAATCAATGAAGATCAAGATCAAAATGTGTCAGCTATGCGAGGTCTTGATGCAACGAAAGGATCGAATCACTTTGCGTCAAGAGTTCCGTTTGCGCAACAAGCTTCTTGAAATCATTGTGGAATGGACCAGCGATTTTGCTCTCAAGCATGAGACATCCCAATATGGCTCAACCGAATTGAATCAAGTGGAAAAGTTGCAACGTGATCTGGATTTGGCATGTTTGAAGACGATTGAAGTTCTGTTGCATCAATTGCCATTGCAATCTTCGGAGCCCGTCCATGAAGTTGATTCTACGCAAGTCAAGAGCAGGATTTTCTACAAGTACTTTACCTTCTTCCTAAAGTTGTTGAATCGATGCCGTATCTCCGAGATCGAATCCAATCCACACAATATGCCAAATCAAGAAGTCATCCTTGTCAACAAGAACAAAGAAAGTGTCACTGCATTGGCTCCTCTCAAGCATTATACCATTCTTGCCATGTCCAATCTTTTGAGCGCTAATGTGGACGCTGGTCTCAAGTATTCTCTTTCCATGGGTTATCACGAAGATACTCGCACAAGGACGGCTTTCATGCAGGTGTTGACCAACATTCTTAATCAAGGCACCGAGTTCGAGACATTGGCTGAGACTGTAAAGACCGATCGTTACGAAAAGTTGGTGGATGTGAGTCTTCTCGTTCATTTTTCGAGGGTGGTGGAAGAGAACCATGATTTTATTAACATGTATATTGCTTTTAGTTCTTGGTCGAGTTCGATCTCAACATTGCTCTTTCACTTTGCGACGTATGTCCATCTGCCGATATTGATGAAGTCGCCAATGTATTGCTCGCTTGTTTTGCATCTCGTAACAAGACCTTGGTATTGCTTGAAGCTGTGATTGAAAAGGAGGTTAACAATACAAGTAAGTTGACAAGATGGTTGATTGTAGTCCATAGTGGGATGCTTATTTTTTGGTTCATTGTAGCGAGCGAGAGTGATCTTTTCCGTAAAACGAGCATTGCAACAAGATTATTGTCGGTCTTTGCAAAGAATTATGGTGGCGATTATGTTCGATCCGTGCTCCATCCAGTCTTCCAACAGCTTGCAGAGAAACCAGCTGAAGAGCGTACCTTTGAGCTTGATCCATCCAAGGTTGGCCCTGGTGAAGATGTGACCAAGAATAAGCAAAACGTGGTGAATGCCACAGAGTTGTTCCTTAATGCTATCTGTGCATCGGCAAATGAAGCCCCAAGGTAAAGCGAAAGGTTTATTCATGCAATGTATATAATACTCATCATCTTCTTCATCCCTAGAATCTTCCGTGAGGTGTGTCAATCGATTCTCAACTCTGTTTTGAAACGTTTCCCCGAAGCAATGCATACAGCTCTTGGTGCCTTTGTCTTTTTACGTTTCTTTTGCCCTGCCATTGTTGCCCCAGAAGCTGAAGGTCTCGTCAAGAACTCTGCTGTTTCACGTGAAATGCGTCGTGGCCACTTGATTGCTACCAAAGTTATCCAAAACCTTGCCAACAATGTGCTTTTCGGTGCCAAGGAGACCTACATGATTGTACTCAACGACTTTTTGACAAGCAATATTTACAAGGTTACGAGCTTCTTGCGTGAGATATCCAAGGTGCCACCTGCAACAGCTTCTAGCGGCGAGGATCATGGTGAAATGCGTCATATGGATGATAAGGACTATGCACTATTGCATCGCGTCTTGGCGGACAATATGGAGCGTATTTCTCGTGATTTGGCTACTCGACGTTTACGTCAATTCCATGATCAAGAGTCGATGGGCTCTTGGAAACGATCCTTTGACAAGTTTGCAAACCTGCTTGCTCAATTGGGTCGCCCACCTGAAATGCCCAAACAAGAAATCAGTGGTTTACGCAGCTACAAGTTTGCAGCCATCAACCAGGTCTATGCCGAGTTTATGCGTCGCAACAGCCATCGCAGCGTTGAAAGCATCATCGCCAAGAACATTTTTTATGAAGGTGGTACATCCAGAGCAGGTCGCCCGGTGTTTTACCTTATCTTGCGGAACATTGTTGCCGACAGCATTGATTTTGAATTGCTCATTTATTACGCACTTCAGGTATGTTTATCATGTGTAACCATGCTGTTACAAAAGTATTGACTTTGACATGTGTTTAGGTCATGGAACGAGTAGCCAACAAGGCATGTGAAGTTGTCTTGGACATGACCCAATTTGGTCCATCAAATGAAATCCCCAATCAATGGATCAGCCAGTTGTTGCAACTTTTGCCATTTGACTTGTACGACAATGTGGCCGCCATCCACATTTACAATCCCAACTCATTCTTGCGAAAGTACATCAAGAAATTGCCTCGCCCATTGACACACAAGATCAGCAAACGCTTATCTTTTGCCGTGACCCTTGTGGAGCTGCAAGAACATATCCATGCTTCTGAAATCCGCTTACCAAAGTCAACGAGTACGTATTACCATCCCTTTATTTTTGTTCATGTATACTAAATCATATCATTTATAGCTGCTTTGGAAACTGAGCCCAGTGCTGTATTCTTCCCTGTCAACCGCATTTCACAATTCAAGGCCCAGATCCCCGTCACTGTCAAGGTCGGCTCCGAGTATATCCAAGTCATGACTGTGCGTAAGCAGGAGCTCTTTTACAATATCAGCGCGGTGACAAACGACGTTTTCCTTATATCCGATATCGAGGATATCACTATCGGGTCACATGGACGTGACACTGAACATGCTACCGAGCTAAGCTTCAAGTTCAACCGTGGCAAATCTCAGGTCACGTTTTCAACTCCCAAACGAGATACCATGATCAGCGTAAGTCATCATCATTCATCTTTGTTGTAGTTTCTTTATTCATGAATCATGTGTCTATTTGTAGGCTATTCGCCATAGCAAACGTAGATATGAAATGTCCAAGCCATCCAACTTGACTGAAAGAGCGATTCGACCCAATGATGTCCCTGGACGTTTACTCAACATGGCATTGCTCAATATCGGCAGTGATGATCCCAATCTTCGTCTTGCAGCTTACAATCTCCTTTATGCTCTCAGTATGACGTTCAATTTCGATGTCGGCAAGCAATTACTTGATGCCAAAGGTAAAGAAAGGATGATTTTCATGGCTTGCACATGCTCACTTTTTGTATTTTCAATCATAGATCTCTGCTTGCCTGCCAACAGCACATCATTTATCGTCAACATCAGTGAGAAGATCGCTGCCACTGAGCCTGGATTTACATTGGAGTTTTTGAGTGAATGCTTTGTTGGCTTCAACAAGTCAAGTGAACCATTACGCTATTTGTGCTTGGATTATATGACACCATGGCTTCCGAACCTTGCAATGTTTTGCCGTGGAACACCAGAGGATGTGAACAAGACCAAAGAAGTGCTTCGACTATTGATTGATCTCACCGTGGCACGCACAGATGTAAGTATTCCTTCATACGCAAGGATTTGGCATATGTATTTACCCTCCTATTAGATGTACAAGTTGGTGCAAGCCAAGATCTGGAAGACGATTGGCAAGGTCGATGATATTATCAACATTGTTCTCGATGCCTTCATCCTCTATTCAAATCAACATGGTGTTGGATCAACACAAGCTGAAGCTATGGCCGATACATTTGTCACTCTATCGAATGTTGCTGTGCGAGGCAAGGTGATATCCAGGTTACGCAAGGTGCTTCAAAAGACATCATTCAAGCCAACACGGGTGTTGACGGATCATCCTACTTGGACTGAGATTGCTGTATTGCTTCGATTCATTCTCATGCTATCCTTCAATAATCGTGGTCCTGTGAAGAGTTACGTGCCTGAAATCTTCCACATCGTATCGCTCGTTGTTGGTGTTGGTCCCACTATGGTGCGTGCATCCGTTCATGGGCTAGTTATCAACATGATCCAGTCGCTTTGCACGTCGATGCCACTCAATGAAAGCAACGTCAAGAAACTCCAGCTACTCCTTACAGAGTTATCGGATTCCAAATCACGATTGTTGTTTGGTCTTTTAAAGTCGCATACGAATGCTTTCACTATCACCACGGAGACATTGACGGATACTGCTGAGCCCATCCAACTAGGATCCTTGGAGACCATTGTCAACCATTTACTTGAGGTTTTGCATAATGGTGCACCTTCTACAGGTAAGCTATCTTTACCCTATACATAGGATGAGGACACTCACAAAAGTATGATAGATGTTGCCAATGCATGGAGAGCCCGATGGATGGGTCTTGTTGCTAGCACAGCCTTCCAATTTAATCCAGCAATCCAACCACGAGCCTTTGTTGTATTGGGATGTCTTGGTCGTGAAGAGATCGATGATGATTTATTATACCAAATCTTGGTTGCTTTACGTGGCGCTTTGGCTATTTTCAACGAGTCGGATCCCAACCTGGTGCTTAGTATCATGATGTGTCTCAAGAACATTGTGGAGAGTCTCCCTGGTGATTCACGATACCTGCTTCAATTGTTTTGGGTGGCGATGGCATTGGTGCAAGTCAATCATAGTCCCGTCTTTGGCATGGCTGTCGAACTTTTGCAAGCTGTTTTGCGTGCACTTGATGCGGATGAATTGTTTGTTGGCGAGGGCGTAGCAGATGTACTTTTGGCAGCACGTGAGCCGATTGCTGATGTGGCAAGACAACTCGATCAATTATGCGGTGTTAACTTTGAGACCCACTTTTCGTTTGCTGTGGCGGGCACATTTATGAAAGGATTACGACACAGCAATGCCAAGGATATGATATACCAGGGTCTGACCACATTCTTGGATATTGAATGCAAGCAACGAGGATTCAGCGACATGATTGAATCACGTACATTGGGCTATGTGGCAGGCTTGTTACCTATTGCAGCCAAGAACGAGGCACTCAAGGAGTTGTTGCGTCTTGCAGGCTTGGATGATTTGGATATTGACAGCACACAAGCAAGCGTCACCTATTATGGCATGTTTGATCGTCTCGATATACCTGACAACACGACGGCTTTGTTATTGATCTCCTTGTTGGCCACCCAGCTCAATTCAGCTGACAATGAGTCCGAGCGCCTGTTTATTTATGGATTACTTTCAGAAGCAGCCGTTGCTATGCCCGAAGTCTTTGCTCTTGTTTATGATACACTTCTTCCCAAGATGAACCAAATTGTGATCAGCAGCCAAACACAACCTATCCTCGAATCAGTCAAATCGATTCTCATTACAGCTTGTTCGGATCCTGTCTTTGGAGAAGCCAAACACAAACGCAGCCAGAAAATGTTACTTGAAGAACTTGGATTTGCAGCTTTGGGTGACCCTACTTTTGGTGCTGCCTCGACCAATGTCCTGCATAATGCAAAATTAGCCAGTGAGATCGTTGAGAAGATCATTGCATAGTTTTTATCCTTGCTCCTCCTATTTATAACGCACATTACATACACACGCACACACACACACACGAACGACTCCTTCCACCATACGCACATGACTTTTTCTCTTCCACTTTTCACACAATTGTAATAATCCCATACACTCACACACACACACACACACACACATCATTCCCCCATCTTTTGTACGTAATTTCCGAACAAGAAAAAAAGCCTTTTTTATTAGAATTTCTTAATTGACAGTGATCCTCTTGGAGGTTGAAGATTTGGTCTTGGGCATAGAAAGATCGAGAACACCATCCTTAAAGTTAGCCTCGATATGATCCTTGTCAACATTGTCGGGTACTGGGATGGTACGTGAGAAGGAACCATAACGACGCTCCGAATATCGAACATTATCGGTGCTGGTTTGAGTAGAGTGCTTGCTTTCGCCTGAAAATGTCAATGAATTGTCATTTACATTGACATGGATATCTTCTTTGTGGACGCCTGGGAGCTCAGCGTGGACGTTGAAAGCCTTGTCGTTTTCAGTGATTTCAACAGCTGGATTGATACCACCAGTATCAAAGGCGCATTCTGAGAGACGACCATGGCGTGCCGAGTCCCAAAAGTTTTCCATCATATTGGTCATACGACGTTCAATGTTGTCAAGAGTGTTGTTGTTTCCCCAGTTGATCAATGACATGATGATAAAAGATGTATTGTTGATTGTATGATCGTGGTAGTGGAAGCAGCCTCCTTTTTATAATTGTAGTCAAGGGTATCGGTTTCGTCATGCAAACATCGTTAGTGGCTAGGAAGTGGGATACTTTATATGTAAAGTTTATATCAAGTTGACGTATTAATCATGCGGTGGCACTAGTCATTCGCGTGGTGTGATTGGACGAATAAAATATCCTTCCATGCATTGATGAATGTTATAGAAGGTTATGCAAGTGTGTGAAAGAGAAACAACATGTTTGCATTTGTGAACTTCTTTCTATGATATTCGATGCTTAGCACTACAAAGAATGAATGTATTCGTTATCAAGTGTTGGGTGGTTCATTCATTGAACAACCAATAAAGTGATAAGGGAGTGTGAATCATGCCACACTGGGCAGGCAGGCGGTGGTGGGCAGGCGGTAAAATTTCCTGAATTCGCCTACACCAGAGATCCTTCTCTTTTGAAATACATCCATCATGGGTAATGTACCATCCATCCATCCAACCCATCTATCCATCCATCCAACTTCTTCATATGCATCATCATCAACGATCTATCGACCTTATTCAACATTCATACGGCTTTTATTGAATCGACTTTTTTTTGCATATTACGAGAAGAAACGGATGCTATCACTGCCACAATGCAAGAGTTACTAATGCGACATTACGTTATGTTCTATAGGTAAAGGACAACCTAGAGGTTTGAATGCCGCCCGTAAACTTCGTGTTCACCGTCGTGAGCAACGCTGGGCTGACAAGCAGTACAAGAAGCGTGCCATTGGTACCGCTTTCAAGTCTTCTCCTTTCGCTGGCTCCTCCCACGCTAAGGGTATCGTCCTTGAAAAGATGTAAGGCAACTCGATCGGTTTCTCTCTCTATTGGATGAGGACAATGTTGACAATGATATTTATACAATAGTGGTGTCGAAGCTAAGCAGCCCAACTCTGCCATTCGTAAGTGTGTCCGTGTCCAACTTATCAAGAACGGCAAGAAGATCACTGCTTTCGTTCCCAACGACGGTTGTTTGAACTACGTTGATGAAAACGACGAAGTCTTGATTGCCGGTTTCGGTCGTAAGGGTCGTGCCGTTGGTGATATTCCTGGTGTCCGTTTCAAGGTTGTCAAGGTTGCCGGTGTCTCTCTTCTCGCCTTGTACAAGGAAAAGAAGGAGAAGCCCAGATCATAAATCATATGTCTTGTTCGTTTTACAAATCTGTACATCATCATCAGCAATCATGCGTCATGAATAAAATGTTGCTGCGTGTGGATATTATGTATAAAAAGAGAATGGATGAAGGATGTTGTCACGTGTTGCTAAGGGCCGTACTTTTGTTGCTATGCGATGGTGGCAAATTCAATTGGATGATGACGACAATGCTGTCTCCGATCCACAGCGTGTGAGCTTTACACCAAAAGTGGGGTTTGATCCTGCACTGTTCTGTTCCTTCTTTCCAGGTTTGTCATTCCGTAATGTCAATGACCCCTTTGCGATCGCAAGTTATTGCACTTTACAAGCAGGTATTGAAATAGCAGAGCTTTGAGATGTTTTATCTTTATGACTTATGCAGACACGTATAACTATAGTTGGCCTATCTTGGACGAGAATACCCGCTAGGATATGAGAACTTCTTCAGGCCACGACTGAAATCCGCCTTCATGAAGAAACGCGATTTGACGGATGAAGAAGAGATTAAAAAGGCTATAGCCATGGGTGAATACGTTTGTAAAGGTAAATAAATCACATGATATGGGTGGTGATAATGAATCAATCATTACTAAAATATGGAGCGTTAGAACTTGAAGCTCTGTACTACCTTCGTAAATATCGTGCCATGCGTAGACGCTATGTGCAGTGAAATGGCCATGTGTGTGTAAACCAAAGTGGATTTGGAGCAGGGCCGAATAAATGGGAGATGTTACACGAAGCAATTTGGTTGGATCTATCCATGGTTCTCATCCTTTTTTCTTTCCTTCTTGTTGTCTCTTTCCTTTCTTTTATTACTCATGTTGCCTAATTCTCGTATTGTACCGCCTCCTTCACACTCAATGTCCACTCATTCTTCTCAACCACACCAAGACGCGTATCGAAAACGCTCATTGTCAGCTGCTGCTCCTCCAAGTCACTATCACCACCACAACCAACAACAACGATCCGACATGTCATCTTCAAAGCAGCATTCCAAAAGTTTTCTTTCCAGATTTCGTGCATACCCACAGTCGAATGGCAGTATCAATTCAAAGCCTCCAACACCTTATTCTTATCATGAACAACAACATCGTCCTCACACTATGTCTACATCATCCAGTATGGACTCGATCTCAGATTCAAAGTACGCGTCCAGACAACGACATGCATCCATGATTAGTACGAGTAGATCAACAACGGATGCTGCAGCCACTCCTAATGATGCTGTATATAAGAAGGTAAGCCAGGAGAGAAAGATGAGAGAGAGAGAGAGAAAAAGAGGAAAAAACAAGACCAGATCATACATGAACAACATGGAAAAAGGAGAACAAGCATTGATGATAAGACTTTTATGAAACGCATGTAGCCGAATCAAAAAGGAGCTATCAAAGGCGGCCTGGGCAGGATCTTTCGCAAATTAAGCAGGGTAAATCATTACGGGGATTGGTTGATGCTTTATGTACAATGCTCATCAATGGTTTTAGGCGAATGATGAAGATGATGATATGCTGGATGATGCACCTCGAGTACGACCTATCTCTGGAGATTCAGGGCATCGTATTGCAAGTCGTACACCTCATCGACACAACATACCACTTGCACCCGCACCACCGACACCGCCACAATCAACACCTTCTTCCCGTTCTCCTCCTCCACCACCCCCAACAAAAAGCACCATCGTGCCTGATACTACCATTGCCGATATTCCATCCGATTACCTTGTTCGACCGCCTGTGCATAGAAGTGTTAGCAGCAGTGCTGCAACAACAACAACAACGTATCATAGTAACAAGCAAATACAGCAACCACAGCAACATCCACAATTACCACCCACACCACCACCATCTTCTTCATCGACACCTTCACCCACCTCTCAATCTCGTGGATATTATCAACCAAGGAAAACTCAACCCCCTGCTACTTATTCTATTTACAGCACATTTGGTCCTGATCCAACAAATGAAAATGCATCCAACACAGTTGACGATCTCACTCGTATTGTCAATACCAATGTGCAACGTCGTACACAAACCATTACATCTCCATCATCTATTCTTCTGGAGCACAATGACGATGACGATGACACCGATGATGATGAACACAGCAGCAATCGGCATTTAACTTTTGACGTGACCCCTATTGCTACGATTCAAGAAGAGAGTCGATCCATTTCCGAGAGTGACAAAGAGGATGATGATGATGATGATGACGATGATGAAGAAAGTGAAAGCGAAGAGGAGGAAGAAGTTGAGGAAGAAGACGATGTTTTTGTCGATGCCACAGGTTCTTCGCAAGATGATATTGAACGAGAAAAACGACTTTCCAAACGACTTAGCGGTGGCCATTTTGGTAGCGCTGGAGGATTGATGATTGCAACGACTCAACAACAAAAGCAACAAAGGAGACGTAGTCGACCCCCACCCGAGGATATTGCACAAGCGATGCTGAATTGGAAACGTCATAGTGGTGGTGCAGGCAAACGTTTCAGTGGTGCAGCATGGGCTGCTGCAGCTGCTGATCTTGCTGAAAAGAAGCCACCCACGCAAAAGCAACAACAGGATGAACAACAGGATATGGATAAGGAACAAGTACGACAAAAGGCTGCTGAAGCTTTGACTGGAAAGCGTTCTGAAGAAATCAAAAAGGAAGACAAACCGCCTCAGCCAACTACAACAAAGATTGCAGCAGACACAAGCAAGTTTTTGACAGACAACTCGTCATTTTGGAAAGATACCGACACCGACTTGTTCCAAGTACACGATCCTCGCCTTGATTCATCATCAACCTCCACATCTGATCAAAGTCAAGATGCAAAAGAAGCTGCTCAACATTTATGGGATGAGGACAATGTTATTACTTCTCGTGAACGGATCGCTGAATGGCTAGGTCAAGGGTAGGTGTTGGCTTTTACTATTGTTATTCAGCCTACGTATCGATCACTAACCTATTTTCCCATGTCAGCAAGCCTCATAATGCTGAAGTATTGGTTCATTACATGGACAAGTTTGAGTTCTCCCATATGCGATTGGATAATGCATTTAGGTAAGGACCATGGGATGGTGTACCTTGTTTACATTTCTAATATTATGCAGAAAGCTGTGCAGCAAACTCTATTTCAAGGCCGAAGCACAACAAATAGACCGCATCTTGGAGGTGTTTGCTAATCGTTATTGGACATGCAACCCTGATACCATATTGAGAACTGCCGGTAAGTTGTTTTTTTCTCTTCCAAAAATCATTCACGTGCATATCTCAGGAGACCTAATGTATGTTGCTTTTAGATGTTGTTTATGCAGTGGTATACTCGGTATTGCTACTCAACACTGATTTGCATGTTGCACAAGGCAATTATACCCGAATGACACGTCAAGAATTTATTCGCAATACGATGGCTGCCGTGCATGATCAACGCTCCGTATCAGATGAGATTGAAAGTGGAAGCTCCAAATTCTCCAAAGAATGGGAAGCAGATGTGGAGGCTTATTTACGAGTAAGCGTGTATAACAATGAACCCTGTATTCATGGTGCTAAATGCTTTCTACTTTAGGAATTGTATACTTCAGTCAAACAATACCAAATCCTTCAACCATTGTCTCGGCGTTCCACCATTGCACATGATCCTTTTGACAAACGTGGCAGCATCCTTAATGGTCGTCGTGTGGTTGGCTTGAAACGCAGCGTGGGATCTATTATTAGACGTTCTACCTTGGTAACCGATGAAGTGCAGGTAAAAAATGAAACATGATTTTCTTTGTTTGATCCTTTATTCATTGTGTGATTTTTTTCTTTTGCAGCCACGTGTAAGTTCTAGCTCCAATGCTCGTCCCTCCTCACCAAGTTCGAGGCGTGAATCTTTCTCATCGATTGGATCATCAACATCTTTTGGTTCAAGAGCACGTGCTTCAAGTCTACAGCATTCTTTCCAACCCATGATCAACTTTATGGAGGCTCATAGTTCAATCCTTTTCGAGAATCGGCCACCCTATATTAAGGAAGGCGTGGTGATGCGTAAACATTTATTGGAGAACGCCAACCAAAAAGCCAAGCATCGAGAATGGAGAGAGTGCCTATTACAAGTGACTGAAGGCGAGCTCAAGATGTATGCTTTACAATCAGGCGCTGACGTGGATCGCCGAAGTGTGTTGCGTGCTAGCAGTGCTAGTTTTGCCAATTTATCCGACAAGGGCTCTTTACAATCATCTGCTGCATCTTTTGGAGGCGTACCAAGTAGCAAGTGGGCTGTAAGTTATTATTCATTCATTGTTGTTGTATCACCTCGATATCAATGTTGTATTTCTACATATAGGCAAGTTCTCAACCACTCGCAAGCCTTGTCTTGAATCACACCTTATCGAACATCCTTCCTCCACCAGGCTATAATCGACAACGACCTCACGTATTTGCCATCCAGCAACCTGATGGTGGAGTCTACTTATTCCAGACAGCATCACAGGAGCAGTGCAATGAATGGGTAGCTACATGCAACTATTGGGCTGCAAGAGAAAGCAAAGAACCCTTACCAGGTGGTGTCAGCAATATGGAATATGGTTGGGGTGGATGTTTGCATGATGTTGTCATACACAAGGAAACGGATGAAGTACACGTCCAAGGTAATGATGATCCTGACGCAGTCAACATTTTCGATTGGAAGCCACCAACCCCACCATTGGTATCAAGCACGCTCGAGGAAGAACAACAACTTGAAGTTTTGAAGAAGCATTTGAACGCATTGGAACAAGAGATTGATGATCATAGAGAACTCAAACGCAAGATCCTTGCAAAGGTATGTGATATGACCCAAATAGGCGTGGACGAAATCCTCACATGTTTTTTTTTGTAGTTCCCAAGCAAGAGTCAAAATCATTACAAAGCCATCACCAACTGGGAGGCCAAATCTAAATACCTGCTACATGACATTATCAAATACCAAAACTACTGCGATGCATTAGAGAAGAGCATTCAGGAACAACAAAAGGCGGCGGAAAAATCACCTGTCTCCCCAGCCGAAGCAACCGATATCCATCTCGATTATACAGAAACCAGCGTTGATCTTGTCAAAGAGATCGGAGAGGAGCTGCGAGCAGCTCGTATTTTAATTACTTGATTTCCCTGTTAACCTAAAACTACATCTATACTCTGTATTACTGCTACACAAATACATTTGTAAAACATTGTTTGATTTTCTTTATTGTCACTTTGGCGTATATGGAATGCATTCGGCTGTTGTATGTAACAATGTAGTAGCACGCTTTGAACGATTACAATAGGAGCAACCAACGCTTTCATGGTCAATGAAAAGTATGACATGGTATAATGCAACAAGAGAGTGATGTTTATAGTAGTCGTGTGATTATATAGTACAATAACGTTGAAGCATGATAAAAGATTCTCAAGATTGGTATATATTTGTATCATGATAGCGATGTTGGGTGATGATTAGCAGAAATGGCAGCCATTTGTCTCCATACACCATCCGACCCTGCTTTCCAAAGACGAAGTTTGCCATCATCACCTGAAGAGGATAGGATCGTGCCTGTGATATTCCATTCCACACGCCAAACCTGAAAATAAGTAGCATGGTTGGTTGTTGACAATCATGGTGCCATCCTCCCAACCCTAATCTTACCTCCGCATGATGATCATTGAATGCAGCAACCAATTCAATTTGCATATGACGTTGACTATTCCTTTGCTTAGCGGTGGCTGCAGGCGAGAATTGACCATAACGGGGTGTCGATGAGGCATTATTTTGAGGCTCTGTCAATTTGAAGATGCGCACATAATGATCCTTGCTTGCCGTTGCAATCAATTGATATGATCTGTAGAGGGTCAAGATCAGCGCCAAAGGACTGTGAACATTCCAAGATCTTACCTTGCCATGCTAGGGGCCCAGCTCACATCATGTACTTCTTGCTCATGTCCTGGTAGAAATTCGCCTGGATACCATCGGCTATGACCATCATGTCTAAAAATCTATCCACAATCATTGTCAGCTAATGCTTAGACGTTGATAGATAGCATCTCCTTACCCTTGCACCGATTTCTTTGCCAAGGCCTACAACCATCATTGCTGTTGTGGTACGATTAGGACACCAATCGATACAATAGCCGCTATCAGCATCACCAGGACCATGTAACACGTTGGCTGAAGGGGGTACTGTTGTGGTAGGAATAGTGCCTTGTGATGAAGGTGAAATATTCTGCACGGCAGGGTTGACGGGGTTGGCGGTGGGTGTCATTACAGGAAAGGGACCCGTAGCTCCTTCTGTATTGGATAAACCATGGCTAGCGATTGAAGAGCTGCTAGAGCTTGTGCTGTTTGTGTTTTGTGGTGCTGATGTGGGTGGTTCTGGTAAAGGTGGATGGGGTGGTAATGGTTGATCATTATCCCGCAAGGCAATCTCAAATTCCTCCATTTGCGACCATTGTGTAAGATTGGTAGGCTCCAATGCTTCATAGATACGTACGATACCATCTGCTGAACATGTTGCCTAAATGTCACATGTGATGATGAGTTTACCTTGACTGGATATCCCTTGTTGATCTTTTTCTTACCAAACGTAATGCTCCAGCAATAGGTGAAAATGCGATATCCAATACAGCACCACGAGATTCCACCAAACGAAAGCGTTCAGCCCAACGTTTTTGACTCATTTTTGGTTCTAAATAGGTCATCCACTCACACTATTAGATTGATGATGCTGCATTGGGTTCATATACCCCGCACTTTGGATTACCAATAGGCTGCTCCTCCCATATCTTAACGAGCCGATCGAGTGAACAGCTTGCAATAACCTGCCCATATTCGGGATGTGCCCAAATAGCCTTAAGGATAGACGAGTCGTGTGCTTTCCAAGAGTCGTTCAATTCCCAAACAGCGGCATCGTCTCGTTCCACAAAGTCCCATACTTTCAATCGTTGATCGGACGAACATGTCACAAGTCGTTTGCCGTAAAAGTCGTAGGCAATGTCGTGGATAATGTCCTCGTGTGAAGTGTCAAACTTGGTGATACTGCTCATCGAGAGTGAAAACGCGTCGAGAGGGAGGTGTGTCCAGGGCAACGGGTTGAGTGGTGGTGGTGGTGGTTGGCAGTGAAGAAAGAAAAAAAAAGACAAAGATGGATACACGCCGACCGCTGTTCTTCGGAACAATTGTGTTGTTTTCCCTCTCTCTTCTCTTATGCTGCTGTCTCGCTGTTATTGCATCACTTTATTGCAAAGGAGAGCATTATCCTCTATTGCTGCAAGAGCAACAACATCATCCCATGTCGTAAAGTCAAGCACTGGCAGGGGCAACAATCTTCGTCCAAGCGAATACGAGCTAAGAGTCGGGTTTGGTATGTGTATAAAAGGGGTGTAGCCCAAAGGCAGTACCAACACCGAGAAACAATGCATAATGTTGACTCTGATCCTTCTTCTTGAACAGCGATCCGGGTCTTGCAGGATGAGCTCCCTCAATTCTTTCAACACGGGCTAAAGGAACACAGCATTTACTCACAACACATTGTACTATCCGATCCTCATTATACTCGACTCTCGGTGCCAGGGCGTACAGCATATTTGGGAATTGCAGAAACGCTTCGCTGGAGCCTAAGGCTCTATTTTGATGATATCCTGTTCGAGATCACGCGCCTTCGCGTTCAACCAGACCAGTTAGAAATACGATGGCGCTTAGAAGGACATCGTCACCCATCCTTGTTTCTAGGACGCATGCTGGGACTTCATACAACGGGGCCTATGAGACATTATGAAGGTGTATTCTTATACAAATTTGATTCCAAAGGATACATCAATGAGCATTGCATTCAACACATTGTGCCACCACCCAGTCGACGCATTTTATTCATACACTCTCTTGGAGGTCGATTGCGTGCATATTGGGAGGAGATGAAAAAACGTCGTGTTCCTGAATTAAGTCCAGTATAGTGGAATCATCAATAAAAGAGAATACCAAAAACAATACATTTACGCATTGTTCCCGAGATCTCATTGTTTGATATCTTGTTTTGCTCTTATAGACCGACAACCCCTTTGTCTATATAAATCAGCGTTGATGCACTCTGTCAGTAGCGTTTACATTTACAACAACGAGCTTTATTATCATCATGAGTCTTCAGTGCAGAGTGTGTGGCAAGGAGTTCCCCGAGTTTGATCAACGAGGATTTCGAAACGCAGGGTTTACCGCTCATCAAAATCGGTGCATTGGCCGAACAGCAGCAGCAGCAGCAAATAATCAAAATGTGCCTGTATCCAAACCATCGCCTCCAAGACGTCGTCTCCTTCCAGCTACTACTACTGCTGCTGTTACCATGGCATCCATCATTCCTCCTACTTCGCCAACATCCTCAATGCAAATGGATTATTGGCAACAACAACAACAACAGCAGCAGCAGCCTCAAAGCTATGCTTCCTTTTATTCGTCACCACCCCAAGCCATCATGATGGTATCGTCTCCTCCAACACAGCCTCCTTGTCCTCCTCCATCTCAGCAGCAACAGCAACAACAGGAACATTATCTTCCCCCAACAACCGGTGGTTACGTTATGCAGCAGGAACAACAATATCAACCCATGACAACCGTTGCCATCGCTACCGCTGCACAATCCCCTTCAACAACAACGCCTGTTTCTTGTTCAATGGATTTTCCCCCTGTTTATCAATGTGATTTTTGCGTTCCTCAGCATGGATACCACAATCCTTCTTGTCCACTGCTTCAAGTCTTCATTGATATGATGAATCAACAACAAGGTCCTTCCTACCCATCCTCTTCCTCTCAGCCTTTCTAGATGCACTCCTTCCCTTTTTTCTTTTACAAGCCGATTCCATTCCATTCTATCCCTTTTTTTCCCTTTTCTTAGTTTTCCATATATAGCCATTGTCTTTGTTCTATGCCCACCACACAACCCATGTTGCTACCATGTGCACATGCTTTTTATGCACGCTATAGTATTCTTTCTTCTTTCCGTATCCTCATTGCTGTAACCCATCATCATCACCATCATCATCATCATATGCATTCATTTATCATCAAGTATCGATACTTCATATGCCAATTACACTCCCCGACAATGACTCTCTGTGAATCACAATGACAAAAAAAGAATAATATCTCCAAAAGCAATTACAATGCGTATGTTTATGTATGTTTGTGAGTGTACGACAACATGTGTCATTTTATTGTGTGTACGAGAATCACATGGCAATGTCAAACTTTGCATCTCTTCTGTTGAGTTTCCCGTTCACGCCAAACTTTGGGGGGTTGATTGTTCTCCTCTTTGTCTATAAACCTCCACCACCACCACCTCCTCTCCTTCCCAGTTTGACGGAACCCGACAACCTTCTCCTCCGACAACTTTTATGAATTCAATGGGCGTTGTGCATCGGAAGCCAAGCAGCATGACCACCGCCGAAGAAATTGAGCTACGCGAGTCCATGGACGACGATCGTGCCAATCTTCTTGGTGACAAGAAACAAGCTACCAGCAAAGGCAAGCGACTCTTGAGCTGGCGGGAACTACCCGAATGGATGAAAGACAATGTCTATATCACTGGTGGATACCGTAAGCCTTCCGGTAGTTACATTCGATCCATGTACAGTCTTTTCTATATCCATAATGAGAGTGGTAAGTGATGATGATACCACAATGCATTGATGATAGTGGTCAATTGACAAGTGGATGATGATGATGATGGTAGTCAATATATGGAGCCATCTACTCGGCTTTTTGTTATTCGTTGGATTGGCCCTTCATTTCTTGTGGACACAGCCATTTGCAGATAGCTTGACAACATACGACTACATCTACTTTTTCAGCTTTATTGCCGGTGCAATGACATGTCTTGGTTTCAGCAGCAGTTTCCACTGTTTTTCAAACCACTCGGAACCAGTCGCAGCAAAATGGAATCGATGCGACTACGCTGGCATAGTAACATTGACGGTGTAAGTGGGATCGAAGAATCATTACTTTTGCACTACATTGCCGCTCATCGACCTCTATCACATGTTGTTGTAGTGGATCATTCTACCCATTATTGTATTACGGATTCCATTGCCATCCTACTTTACAAGGTATGTGAGCAAGAAGAGTGTTATGCATCGTTCTATTATTGACTGGGTTGTGCGAACAGTGATTTACTTGATTATGATTACCATCCTCGGCGTCATGACGACTGCTGTTGCCTTGCTTAAGCATTTCCGAACACCTGCTTACCGCTGGATGCGCACTACGCTCTTTTTGGCTCTTGGATTGTTTGGCATTGTTCCCACAGTGCATGGCATTCTACTTTATGGGGTATGTTGTTGTTGTTGTTGTCTTTGTGTACATTAGCTCGTGCAATGACTCACAAAGAATATTAGTTGAGTACATCGTTGGATACCATATCCTTGGGTTACTTGGTTTTGATGGCCATTTCATACGTGGGCGGTGCCCTGATTTATGCATGCAGGTAACTATTACTGCTCTTGTTGATGGAAGACTATAAAAAGCATACCGACTGAATGAAAATCTTTGTCTTGTCAGGATCCCTGAAAAGTGGTACCCGGGCAAGTTTAATATCTGGGTAAGTTGACCATATTGTATAAAGAGAACAATGATGATGGTTGACCTTTATAACTTTTATAGGGTGCGTCGCATCAAATCTTCCATATATGTGTACTCATTGCTGTCGTCGCTCATTATATCGGTGTTATGCGAGCCATGGCTTTCTGGCATACAAAGCAAGAGAACCCTCTTTGTCTCAATTACATGTAAAAAAAGCACACACACACAATGACTATCATCACCATGATAGACCCCCATTTTAGATCCCATAAAGCATCACATATTTAGGCTGGTCCAAAACAAGTAGTATTATTATTCGCACGAATCATCGTTTGATAAGCATTTGGAGGTCGAGGAGGAGGGATGTAGTAGTAGGGTGGGAAAAAACGTCATAACATTGAGATGGTAATGCATTTATAAACACGTGGCATTGGCATTAGGTCTGTGTGTGGAAGCAGTGCAAATATAAGCTGTAACTTTACATGTCATCCTATCGTCATCGTGCAAGGTCATGCAAAAAGAAGACAAAAGAAGCTATATGCCGAACCCCCAATCAATCGTACAGTGATGTCCATCCGAGTTATAGGGTCGATGTCGTAACATTAGTTATGATCATTTGTGATTACTGCTGGTACCAATTGTCTTTGAATGTAACGTTTCTCTATGTTGAGCATTGCTAAAAGTGCTATTGTTGTGGAAAAAAGAGATATGCTAAGCACAGACGCATCGTTACACAAGCACATGGGCTTGGTGTTGGCCAAATCCATAGATATAGTAGTACATGGAAGGAATCGATATGCATCTGCAGCAGAAGGTATCCACCTAGAGAGAGAGAGAGAGACAGTAAGCTCCCTTTGTGTGTGTGTCGTCGTAGTGGTATGTTGCTCGGCATGAAATGCATAGAGATGAATGAATGAATCAAGTTATTATTTGTACCCTTGATGCAGCAGCAGCTGCTGCTGCACAACAATGATCTATAATCATCATCCAAGGAGATAAAAATCATGGCTTTTGAAAAAGGATGTACATGACATATTGTCCTGCATCATCATTATCAGCAGCAGGGTTAACTAATCCCCCCTAATTAACAGAGATGAGCCGCAACTCGATATATAGGTGTGCGCCACACATGCCTCGTGCTTTAAGTGGTGTATATCGGAGCCATCCCATACACGTTTAATCGACCTAATGAGGACAAGGAGAAAGCGATAATAGAGATACAAAGAGCACAGTGGAAGAAGGAGATAAGAGTGATAGTAAGAGTGTCAAATTAAAAGAGTGATTCAAGATCAATGATTATAGTGACGCAAATAAGGGTAAAATAGGCAGCATATCACTTGTCTTTTGTGTGTGTGCGTGTGTGTGTGTATGTGAATGAATACTCTGTGTGTGTGTGTGTTGCGTGCTTTTTCTCTCTTCCTTTTTCTTACATTTGCATCTTTGCTCCTCTCTTTCTTTTACTTTTTCGCTCTCACCACCACACTCCCCACCCCCCCTTTTGTACTTGTTCTTCTCTCTCGTTATATAATATGCTCTCTGCAGCACTCTCGGCTTCCACACCGCCGTCAAACGATACCCGCCGTCCACCTTCAGTCAATAATAGCGATGATTCTGGAGAACAGCAGCAACAACCAAGGACAGCTCACATCCGCATTGTACCACACTTGGATTCATCTCGGTCGCTAGTCTTCAGCATCATTGAGCGTGATCTAACAGAGGATACAGTGCTCAAGATTGGCCGTTTCACCGATCGGTTTTTGACTTCCAATCGTATTACCTTTAGAAGTAAAGTGGTTAGTCGAGGACACGCAGAGATATGGAGCTCAGGTGGCAAGGTATGTGTGTATCCATTACTACAGCAGCAGCTGCTGCTATTACTACTACTATTGGCATGGCATTCGCGACTCACCACACATTAATTTGATCCTTCCTTCCTTCTTCTTCCTTCTTCCTCCCTAATCTCCTTTCTAGGTCTATATCCGTGATACAAAATCATCCTCGGGGACGTTCCTGAATCATGTACGATTAAGTGCACCAAACCAAGAATCAAAATCGTTTGAATTACAAGATGGCGATATCATTCAATTGGGTGTTGACTATCAAGGAGGAACAGAAGGTAAAGCACTACTTTTGTCATGGAAGATGAAGGATTACCCTCATGTTGTTTACTTACACATACACATTTTATTATTCGATAGAAATCTATCGTGCCGTCAAGATGCGTATCGAGGTGAATCGAACTTATCAGCAAACCAATACTTTTAGGTAGTGTGCATAATTTGGGGGTGTTGTGATACGGAGCTTATATATGCATGCTGATTTTTAACACATCCATTAGTCTCAGCACATTTCAATCCCTACGAAACCTAACCACACCACCCAACAATATCAGTGTGCTCGATGCTGCCATGGGATCCAATACAGCTCCTACCTCAACATCCACATCACAAGCAGCAGCAGCGGCAGCAGCAGCGGCAGCAGCAAATCGTTCTTCAACAGGTGAAGATCCACGAGTAGAGGAGTGTTGTATTTGCCTTTATGCATTGGCCCCATTGCAAGCACTCTTCGTGGCTCCTTGTTCCCATACTTTTCATTTCAAATGTTGCCGACCATTGCTGCAGCATTATCCAGGATTCCAGTGCCCATTATGCAGGAGTTACTCTGATTTGGATGCTAGCGTGGCTATTGAAACGGATGAGGTACGTTTTTGCAACCCCCTCCCACACACACACACACACCATATCTAAACCTTCTCCCTTAGGTGTTGCAAATGCTGAAAACCAAAGAGGAACCCATCAAAGAAGAAGGTAAGCATATAATTATCCATACACACGACCTATATACTAATGACATAATAGACGCCCAGGATCAAGAGCCGACATCATCATCGTCACCCCCACCATCATGATCATGACCCATTTGATTCTTGCAGCTATTATCATACACCATTGTTGAGTTTGTTTTCTATTATTCTTGATAAAAAAAGACAATGCAAGCTGGGCATAGTATACATTGTGGGATCGACATCTTGATGCATGCACAATTGTCGTGGTTTTCTGCATTCATATCATTTGTGGACTGATGCCTCTAGAAATTTTGGACACAACCACCCAAAAGTTGGCGCTTTTGCATATCAACATCTCAAGGCCTTTCAAGAATCCTTTCGAATACGCAATGGTCTCCTCTATAGCCGAATCCAACCCGTAAAAGTGTACACCATTGGCATCATGTCTCGTCACACACACATCAAGCAAGGTGGATCAACACGTGTTGTTGTCAATGTATGCAGCATGACGATGACTACTGGTAGCTGGAGCGTTGAAATTGCTATGCATCCATACACAGCTCCATGTTGATGCGTACGTGAAAGTGTATAGGTATAGCAGCTGCTGCATGAAAGGACCAATGTTTTGCTTTGCGTGGGCATTAGAAATAAAGTCGAGTCTCTGATGGATGATGGATCAACCGATACGGGTGCTACAAGCTTCACACATAGAAATGAAATGAGATTGGGCGAAAATGTAACCAGCGTGTAAAGGTTAGCACAAGAATAAAGGTGATTGTTTGATGGAAATGTTCACAAGGCCGTGGTAAAATGATGGGCGGGGCGGATTGGAAGGATTGGAGCGCCGCACCGAGATGTTAATACCATCCCAGCTATACCCTACCATATATCAGCACGTGCAGATCACAGGTCATCCGCCTGCCAGTTTGAAGATTATTCTATTTTCCATTGTCATGTCATGATGGTCTCCTTCCATTTGATGTATTTGCTAAAGACATCATCTTCGTATATGATGTTGATGAGTGGCAAGGTACAGTGATAATGATAGGACCCATTTAATGATGAATGGCAGAGCATGTGGTACAAGTACCTGGCTAAATTTGGTACGAGACAAAAAGCGAAGAGAAAAAAATGGCGTTATCCACGTCCGGATATCCGCCTTCCTTTGATATACATCTTTTGGCTTATCAGATCATCACCCCTGTGTCCCTTCTCTTTCCCCGCTTTTATTCATTTCGGTCATTCGCTTTGTTTCGGTCTTGATTCGATATTTATTTTTTTCCCCTCTTTCTTTCAGCTCATCACCTTATCCTCTTTGCCCCCACACACATGTCAGCCGCAACAGCAGCAGCAACAATAGCCATACGAATACCAAAACGACATACATGGCTTACCATTGCATCCACCAGCACAGCAAGACAACCATGTTATCGACAGCGATCCGCATACTACACAGCCACTGCCGCTATTACATTATTACGACGCACGCACAAAACGCATAGTGGTACCAGCCATGATCATCACCATGTCGATTTGCTCACTACAATGCAACAATCGGGTATATTAAAGACGACAGCATCAAGCCAGCATTTTTGCTAAAATGATACAATCTCGATATACAGGGCAAAAGGGTATGCAAATCACGATCATTGGTCTTGCTTCGAATGTTGGGTTGACTGTCACCAAGGGTGTAACCGGATGGTAATACATGGCAACCATCAACGAGATATACAGCTAATGGTGATTACAACAGGGCCATGAATTCAGCAGCATTGTTGGCCGATGCAGCACATTCCCTTAGTGGTATGCTTAATATACATGATGATGATGATGATGATGATGATGATGATGATGATGATGATGGCATAATATAGCAGGTATATATATACTAAGACGTTTTTGTTGTAGATTTGCTCGGTGATTTTGTTACCTTGTACACATACAAAATGTCGAAGCGGCCACCTGACGCATTATATCCTTATGGTTATGGTATTTGAGAACATCAGCGTATATACTTTGGAGATGGTGTTATCCTCATTTCAGCATGTAAAAAAAGGCAAATACGAGACCATTGGGTCACTAGCACTCTCATCTCTCTTGATTGCGGGGGCTGTCGGCATCGGAGTCCATTCATTAGATCTACTGCAAAGCACACTGACCACATTATATCCGGCAACACAAACCTCGGCAGCCGTTGCAGCAGCAGCAACTACTACTACCACCACCACTACCGCAGCAACAGCAACAGGTGTTATGGGTGCTGCTACTAATGCCACACCAGCTGCATTTGCTGCCATCCCATCCATGGCTGGTGAAACAGCACTGAATCCCAATGCTGCATGGTTTGCTGCTGCAAGTGTGGTGATAAAGGAATGGCTATATAGAAAGAGTAAGTCATAGATCGGATGGATGAGCATTGATAGGATGAAGCTCAATCATGTCAATAGCTCTCAAAGTGGCACGTGAAGAACGAAGCGAAGTATTGGTGGCAAATGCATGGTAAAGACAACGACGTTTGCATTCCAAAAACTCGATTCATTATTGTAACATGTATACATTTATTTTAGGCATCATCGAACAGATGCATTATCAAGTGCAGTGGTTATGTTTGCTATTGTAGGCAGCTATGCAGGTCTTCCTGTGCTTGATCCTCTTGGCGGGCTGGTGGTTGCTGGCATGATCTTTAAGAGCTCAATAGAAATGACAACATCCTCCCTAAAAGAATTGGCCGATAGGAGTATAGATGCCGATGATCTTGACAAGGTGAAGAGAACAATGATGCAAATGAAGGTTGGTGTTGACAAGCCAATGTGCCCAAAGCAAGAGATAATAACAAGGAGGATGTAGAGAATGGAGCCACACATCATCGATTTTCATTCGTTGCGAGGTCGGAAACTCGGCCCGTATTATCAACTTGATATGGCACTCAAGGTTCCACCCCATCTCAGTGTACTGGACGCGCAATGCATCGAGCAACGGGTGCGTTCAGCTGTGCATCGTGATTGTGAACATGTCCAACAGGTGCTGGTGCGCTTGGAAACATAGAATGATGATGAACACTGTCTTAGATGTTAGATGTTACACACACTTTGTCATTTACCCTCCTGCTTATAAAACCCCACCTTTTTGTTTTACCCTGTTTCAATCCTCCAAATACTCGTCATGGTGCGCAACATTCCCGTCATTGACTTTGCCGACTTTGAGAGCGACCCAAAGAAAGTGGCCGGACAAGTGCTTGATGCTTGCAAATCCATTGGCTTCTTCTACATTGTCAACCATGGACTCCCCAAGGACCAAATCGAGAAATCCTTCCAATTGGTATGCGATAATGGGATATAGCCATTGGTTGAATGATACGGTGTTGTTGACAGGATGATGGATAGGCAAAAGAGTTCTTTGACTTGCCAAGAGATGAAAAGCGTCGATATCTGATTCAAGAGGACAATCATGGATACTCGGAACTGTATAGTGAAACGTGGGTATAAACATGATTGTAGTTGCGTCTATGATATTCATATGCAGCATGATTAGTTTGGATCCTGAGAATCAACGTCAAGGAGATCACAAAGAGTGGGTACCAAAGGGAGGAGGAGCGGCATTCTTATGTATGTATGTTGGTGGAAGATGACTCATACGTGATGGATTGGTTGTAGAGGATTCAACTTTCGAAACTTTGTGGATGGTAAAGCATTCCGAGAACTACCCGAGATCTTTGCAAAGGATCAGCAATTCGTTGAAGGTTTCTCTCGAGTGAGTCACGTGATTGGGATCTTGGTTACAGGTGCAGTGATGCCCTAATTCCTATTTTTCAGGCTTGCCATGCTATAGCTATGCGTGTATTGGAAGCATTTGCGATTGCTTTGGAGATCCCTGAAGAACATGGTGGTGCTAGTTGGTTCAAGGATCGTCATCCTTACGACAAAAAATCGGGTCAAATCTTGCGTTTCTTGAAGTATCCACGTGGTGGCGAAGAATCCTATAAGGAGCCTGTACGTGCTGGTGCACACAGTGATTATGGTAGCATTACCTTGCTCTTTCAACATGACGTACCTGGTCTCGAGGTGCAGGCGAGTCGTACTGAATGGATCTCAGCACCATTAATCAAGGATGCTATCTTGGTCAACGTTGGCGATCAAATTGAGTTTTGGACAAACGGCTTGTTCAAGTCCACCATGCATCGTGTTGTTTTCTTGCCTGAGCACGCACATGTGGATCGTTATTCTATTCCTTTCTTTGTTCATCCAAGTGATGAGACTTTGTTGACACCTATTCCAAGCACTATCGTACCACCTGCCACCAGCAACAAAGGAGACGAGATCATTACTGCCGAAGAACATTTACGGCGACGTTTGGATGCCACTTACACATATGAAAAACCAACCCATGATTAGAGTTAAATGAAAAGTGGATTCCTTGTAACTAGTACTTGTATACGTGTAGTCCTACCAAGTAAAGCTAATGTTGAAACAGTAATGTGCTTAAGCAATAATAGTTTTTATTGTAACAGCATTCTGGAGGGAGGGTGAATCTTCGACACATCGCCATTATCATGCTCACATTAAGATGTATACGGATATTTCGATATCGAAAGAATGGACGCTCCTATCTAGCGATGAGAACAAAGGGTAGCTGAGGATGTAGATGATGCGATTCGTTCAAGCCATGCATGCGCTGCTAGTGTCCCGTCATACAACTGATGTTGCGCTTTCACTCACTGACAACATCTTCAATCCACCCATTTTCCCCACAATGTGAACACGAAGACTCATGGATCATAAATAAGCTAACCAAATATTAAGAGAACGAGAAAGGTATAAGTCAAAAAGAGTACAAAGTAGTTGGATGGGTTGGAAAGAGGGTGTAGGGCTTGGGGGAAATTGTAGTAACTTGTCAAATGAATGGATCAATTGTGACCAAAGAAGCGGGTCATGACGTTGAGGTAATGTGAGCTGATAGTATCCTTGTCGTTTTGATACATTGTCATAAGGGTGCCCATCGCCAACATGAATAAGCCGACATCACCGTTGGGAATATTGCGAACGTATCCACTCTTGACAAGAAGCTTCCACCATGATTCCATGGCACGTGGCAAGCAGTATAGACCCAATTCTAGAAACCATTGTAAGCATTCTATTGCCTTTGCTGATCCTTTTACCATCATCGGATACTTACCCAATTGACGACTTGGGACTTCAATGGCTGTCATTGCACCAGCAACCAATCCTGGGATAAGGTATATCCATGTTCGTTCCTTTTGTATAACAGGTCGTACTGCACAAGGTGTAGCGAATGCTGATGCCACGTACATGGCGAGGAAAAGACTGGATCGTAAGACCGAATAGGCGAATTTGCGGGAAATGTTTGAAGGACTGTGATAAATCAGAGGGATATTAGATCACTAGCAAACCCACTTAAGGAAGAAAAAGACTTACTCTTTGGTGAGCTGACCTGATCGGAATACAAGTGTCATGATCTATGAGGGTGATACAATTAGCTTCCCCCACGCATAAAACCCAACTCCGATATGAACATGCAACCCCACACATACCACGTTGAGAGGAACATAGAGCTTGAGGGCGCGGAAATATTCATCGCGGAACAAAGTAAGCTTGCTTCGTGTACAACTTGGATCCAAGGGGTGTTGCAATGCACACATGATGAAGTTGTGTCGAATCTTGGGAGGAATAATGGTGGCGATATTGGGGCTGACGTTCTCTGCAATGAATTCACGACTACTCATGCCAGGTGGTAAACGAATCGAACCCTTTTCTTCTCCAAGCCGTGCCACCGTATCACCAATCGCTTGTGTCAATGGTGCAGCCATGCCACCAAAGTCACCTTTCCATCCAGAGTGTGTGAGAAGAAAAGCATAGTATGACTTGGGAAGTGTCTCTCCATGGAACAAAAAGCCGTAAATGATTTGTGAGCTTGCAATCATCATGACAGCCACACCTGCCCATCGTTGCATGAATTTTGCGATACGATCATCCCAATGCTTTTTCACTTCCAATCGCCGTGGTTGACCAGGTGCAAATCCTTCTCGATCAATCTTCTCCTTGAGCTGTGTCAATTCGCGATTGTATTTGACCTTGCGATGTTTGGCCCATTGCTTCATACCCCAAGCGCCCGAGAATTGGATGCTGCGAGTCAACAGATACAACATGATGGATTGACGTCGACGCTTATCCTTATCAATGAAGAGTGCCATGCCTGCAACAGCACCAGCAATGAAGGCGTTCAATCGATCAGCACCGGGATCACGGTTTTTACGGAATCGGCGTAATAGACAAAGGATGCCCTTGTAGCTGCTCAAAAAGGTGCTCAAGAACAATGCAAACATCGTCGTATCTCTATAACAAAGGATAAGTATGTTGCTCCCCCACCTTGATTTGGATCATGCTTACCGTCCTGCCAACTGCTTTAAAAGCCCTGGTCTAAAACAATCATCATCACGTTAATGATCCCAACAATACATGCCATCTTTTCTCCTTTTTACCGTTTAAAGATCTTTCCAGAGAGGATCAATGGCAGTAATCCAATCAAGTACTTGATGCCAAATCCAACAACAAACGCCTTAACGAATCCTCGTACGCAATTTTGGGTACACGTCTTGCCTTCATGCTGACAATAGTCTTCGCCACGTTCTTGCTTCTTGACGGCAGTAGCTTCAAGTTGTAAACGGACCAAGTTTTGGCTGTACCATGATCGTGTGAATATAAAACATTTGTGTATATGAAAACGTGGTGGGACACGACCCAGAGACGAGCTCACCTGCTCAGTCGTTTAAGCTTGTCTTGGAATGAGCGGATCGAAGCAAGCACCGTCTCCGTTTCTTTATCGGTGAGTAGCTTTGACACAATTTGCGCCAAGCTTTCAAGGAAGTTTTCATAATACGATTCGGGTATGGGCGGTAATGGTGTTGCCATTGTGAATGTGTATATAGTGGTGGTGCGTGTGTGAGTGGTTAAAAAAGAACAAAGGAACTGTAAAAGACCGTGGCGAGAGAGAGGGGGATATCAAACATTAAAACTCCTATATATAAAGCACCAGCAATTCTGGGGTAACCACAAGTGCATCACATGGTCAGACCCAACAAAGAGCGTCAATGACCCCAACTCTCTTGCTTGAAATGATTGTCTCGGCTGAATGAACAATAAAACCTCTTCAATATTATCGCCCTTCCTAATGCTTTCAACTTGTTGCTGTTGGCTGTTTTGTTGCTATGTCGTATCATGGCAACAACAAGAGGTGATACTTTTAGCTGTGTTTGGAACAACGTGGAAACATGTAATGCATCATTGTTCACTAATGGTCACCAGGCGACACCTGCAGCCGAGAATGTCTTGGAACTTGGCAAGTCTTGTTTTTTGTTATTCATGCGGTTCTTCTTTTGGGTGGATTTGATGACCAGCTATTATCCGTCTCAAACTCAGTGGTTGCGCACGAGCACTTTTTGCCACGCTTTCCTGAAGTAGCCTATTGTTGCCAATGTCAGCTTCATTTATTTACTAGTCGTATCACTTTACAAATCAAGAAGATAACCTTATTTCTCCATAAATGGGCAGGGCAATTATCATCCCTTAGAGAAAAAAAGAAAACCACCTGATGTTGTTGCATGATGTTAAACCTTTTTCTTTTATCATCTCCCAACAAGACAATGATAGTATTACCTCCTACGTTGTAAGCCAAATTGAAAGTGTGTAGAATTGGAGCTTCTTATGTATGCATATGATGCAATTCACTACGCCCATTACATTAGCAATGTACTATACATCATCCACGTGGTCGTTCATTTGTGGGATCTACTTTGGTACTCCCAGGCTTAAAAAAGACCATATAGCTTGTCAGCTTATACATAAATGAGTGCACTTGTTCATTCATAAACGCAAGACATGCTTAACCAAGAAGACCATGACGGGACACGTGTGATTCAACATTAGTGCCTAAAAGATGATCCCTATGCAACTCATATTCTACTACAAATGATGACGGCGCTTTCCTCAATGACCAGTCAAAGCGATGAATGTGTATACAACAACATGCCATTATAAACAAGAATCAAAATACAATGCAAGAGTATAATAACTTATTTATGAAAACAGAGTCATGGGAGCCATTGATTCGAAAACGTTCATCAAAGTCTCGTCTTTTAAATAGTCCGTAGGGAAGTTGACCAAATGACCACGTACGCCTGATAATCTCTCAGCAATTTCGCTCGCAGGTCGGTCCGGATCAGCAATGTGACCGTAAGGAACCTTGTCGGACACAAATTTGCGATGCTGGTCAAATGTGTGTATAGTGTCATCAGGCACACAACGAAAGAGATCCCGATAAATGAGCGTGTTGGATTCAGCCGTCCTTCGCCAAATGTTGTAGTAGCATCGATCAGCCAGCGGATCGAGTGCTGCTGCCTCTTTGATATAGTTGTCCCTCGGCCCATGTGCAAACTTGTCGTAGACACTTCGTGTCCTGCTCATACGATCAATGAGCCGTACCGCTTCATCGTGTTCATATGTTTGGATATCTCGATCATTGTTGTTCACCACGTCATCCCACCACCCAGTGCCGCCTGATGCACTCGTGTTGTAACCAATGCCTTCAGAAGCACGCGTCTGCAAAATATTGTCAACGCTCTCGTCCATCAATGATGCCCAATCTTTGAAGTCCAATAATCCTAAATGCTCTTTCCATAATTGCATTCGAAGCGTATGTGCAAATTTGGCAGCTTGATACTAAAAATATGGTTGGCATATTAATACATGATACGCATTGGTTGACATCCTTTGTTACTTACCGGCTGACCATCCATATACGAAGAAATCATTTCGGTGTCTTCGATGAAGATTGCCATTTCCGAGTCTCTGTTTCCAAGCAGTGATCTAAAGCACACGATGAGCGATCATGATTAACAGCATCTCTGTATATGATATGGATATACCTGTCATTGATATTGGCTATGATTATGTAGGTTCATCGTTAATAAAAATTAGTATACATAGCCTTCAATGACACTTACCAGAGCCGAGGAGGACAATACGATCATCAATGATCATCAACTTGTCATGGATGTAAACAAGCTCACTCACATAATGATCCCGATCATCCTCATCCTCATTCTCCTCTGAGCAATCATCCATCTTTGGTGAAGACGACGAAGATAAGCTTGCAAGGTCCTCTTTATCCTCCATAGACACTGAAAGGGTGTTGCCATTGTTGTTGGTGTTACCATTGCTGGTCGGCCTTGATGACTTTTTGCCCTTTTTCTTTTTCGGAAACCTTGGCGCGATCTTATCCCAGTTACGCAAACTATACCATCCAATGTACTCTGATGGATCAATGCCTTCTTCTCGTAGCTTCTCACATATGGATGCACCACCACGATTCATCGAGATGTATTGGAAGTGCATAACACCGCTAGAATAAAACCTCGTGAGTTATGATAATCCACGTACGGTCTTAAAGAAAAAGCAAATTACCGTGCAGCTACTGAATCACCCGAAAGGAGATCACCTTCAAATGCAGGAATAAGGGGAATGATAATAAACACCTTGAATTTCTCTTGGTTGAAATGGGCACGCTTGATACGATCCACAATTGCTTGGCCAATCTTGTTACGGACAATCTTATCCTCTCCCGTAGCGCTAACTGTGTTGAGTCAGAGGCATGTTTTAAGAAGTAATATGCCTCTTACTTACTGAAGAATTGGTTCTCGATGTAGACAAAGTGCTTGGCTTGTGAAATAGCTTCCATATAAGCATTGTAAATGGAATGCTGTTGTATTTCCAAATACCCAAAAATAAGCTATCTATCACTTGCCACCGTCATCAACAATGTTACTTACCTCGCGACCGATCCCAGAACTCCAGCTTGAAACGCTTCGTAAGAGCTGTACACGACACGTGCCTTCAAACTTGCTTTCATCACGTTGGGCAACGTATTCTCCTTTTGGCATCAAATAGGGAACAATGGGTCGATGCATACTCTTTGTCGCCTTTAAAAAGTTCCATCGTTGAATGAACAAACGCGCCGCATCTCTGGCAATTGGGCCGACCTTTAAAAAACGCATGCAAAGTGTGAGTGGAGCCCATCCTATTCAACCACAAAGCTACTTACAACTGCACAAGACATATCATGCCATGGCATTCGGGGTGTCTCCTCTCGATCGACAAGAGTAGTATCATGCTTAGCAGCAACTAAGCATCGTATACATAAATAAACGTGCTGATGATGACACACATGAAGGTCTCTTACCATCAACAAAATCCTTAACTCGTGGACTCGAATAATCTTGGCCAGGGAAGATACAAAACTTGTGGCCTTTGGCAGGGAAGTCGGCATGTCGATGGGCATGGGTATCATAACGGCTGCAAAATTGACGAGTGTAAGCATCATTGTGTTGATCGTGGGGCTTTGTTCCATGTTTGTATTTACCCAAAACATAAATCCAATCCACCAATAAGTGCTAAACGATTGTCAACCACCACCAATTTCTATAATTGAATCATCAGCATGCATTCATTGGTAATAAACCTGCATGTTCTTCTTTGTCGCAATGATACCTCGTGATGTGACCAAAAGAAAACAGAATCCCGACTATCAAAGGGTCGTCGATCAGGATGTCGTTGGACTTTTTCATATGGTGAGTTCATTGTGGTCATTGAGTGGTCATGATAGAGTATACATTACCAATGATGTTGGGATGTAGGTTTTGGAGCCATTGTTTGGTGTGAGCTGAATCAATGGTCAATGCTAGAGACATCTCTTTGTATACTATGATATAGATTTTGACACCTTCTTCAGCTTTGCGTTGGAGGACACGGTCAATACGGAATTCTTCGTTCTTCTCTGGTGGTCGTCGCAAGTACTAAGTGTGTCATTGTGTGTGTCAATATTAATTCCATCAGCTGTCAAACAATGAATGCGTACCAATTCAGGGGTTAACCACCAATCAGCAATGTAAATCTCCGATTTGGCAGAAAGGATCGCCTCGGCCACAGCATTAAAATGATCTGCATTTCAAATTCAGGGGTCATTGTTCCTTGATCAAGCAACTACTAGCCGCTTCTCCTTATGTCACTTACTTTCACCATCCACAAACCACTTGACTCTTGCGTGATGTCGAATGGGGGCAAATGAATTGAAACGATGATTCTTTACCCAAGGGCTATTGGTCTTGACCTTTTCAATGCTTTCCAACCACTCTTCCACTTCACGTCGACTGCCCTTGAATTCGATTTGGCGGTATTCGGTACCCAGTGTCATATGATAGCTTCCTAATAAACTTGGCTCGCTGACTTTGATTGTGAATGTCTTGTCGAAAAGCATGATGTCTGAAGGTGATGGTGATGCAATGCCATCACAAAATGCAATGTACCTAAAAAGGGTCGCCATGTTAGCTTATGATAGAAATCAACATTTAACAAGCTCTACTCACGAGTCACGTAAGAGCACCCATTCCTTGTGCCATCGATGCACTTTCCATACGCCACAAAATGTTGGGCTGGATTCACGTAGACGATGCTCGAGAAAACCTTCCTTTCCTTTCCAACCCATGTCTTGTACAATACTGATGGAGGATATCTCAAAGAATTCACAAATGTCGTAGCTCATCAACATGTGTGACTTGGATAGCAGGTTACGGAGGTACTGGGTCAATGCAAGTCGCCTAGCAAGCGCCATCTCTTTCTTTTCCCCTTCGGGTTGTCCATCATAGTCGCTTTCACCTTCTCGATCCAAACCAATCGTTGTACGTGCTGAACTAATCAAGCTCCCAAGTTGATCCGGAAATTGAGGTGGGTTGGGTACATAATCTGATAGGCTGGATTTGAATTTGAGCGTATAATGCAGTGTGGTGAAATCAGCAATCGTGCGTTTGATGACCCATTTGATGTCGCCGTATTGGAGTTGTGTGCGGAAAACCCATTGATTCAAATTCTTCAAGTACTCAGAGTCCGTAACTGTCACCTGAATGAAAATAATCATATCAATATTGGCTTGATACATATATAGGGGTAACCCATGACACTAACCGAAATCATTGCTGGTATAATCGGTGGCTATCAAACATGATACCATTATTACTACATGCTCTTTCATCACTTTTCCCTTGTAAGCTTACCAACTTTCTACCATATTCATCCCTTGATAATGCAATAAACACCGGCTCGAAGATGGGTGGATAGTAAGGCGCCAATGTTGTGCTGGTAGTTGGGACCATGTGCATATCTCTGCCATTGGTGTGTTGTGTATCAATATTATCATCACGTGCTGTACCGAGACCAGGAAAGTTTTGGATGTTTGCAATCATCTTGATCTTGTCAAGAGTTTTCCCCCAATTATCACGTGCCATTGTATCCTGATCCATCGTGTCTCCTTGCCCACCACCATCTATAGAGACCCGTGTAAGCCTTGTTCTTGGTGTTGGTATAGCAGGCTTTGTGGCTAATTGATCTTGTTCTTCATCATCTGTTGCATCATCATCATCATCATCCCCCTCTTGTCGTCGTCGATGGCGCCATTGCTTTCTGAAAGGATGTAAGAAGTAGTTGTCTTCTCCTGCACTTTGTCGTTGTTGATTCCTTCCAGCTGATTCAAACAAGTCTTGTGTGGAAGGTAATTGATCATCGTCTTTGCTAGGATCTTGCTGCCTTGAATGGTGATGGTGATGGTGATTTTTGAATTGTTGCCATATTCTTGGTGGATAATGCCAACTACCACGTCGATGATCGCTATCCTTTTGCAATAACTCATATGTGCTGCTCTCTTCGATATCTGAAGTGCAATGATCGGGATCAGTGTTGCGTGTGGCGGTTGTATCGGCTGTCAATGATAATCGACTCAGGACACTCTTCCAACGTTCCCGTGCTTCACCAAGGAGTCCACTATCGCGTTGGCTCGAGGAGCGTGGATAGCTTTGGTTGTCATCTGCTGAGGAGGGGAATGGCGAGTTGGACGCGAGATTGGGTTGTGATTCATAACCATGTCGGTGTTGTTGAGTGAGGTAGAAGAGGGCACCATCGGCAATGGGGTTTGACATTGGAGAAAGGAAAGAGAGAGAGAAAGCGGCTCACAAGGTGTATTTGTGAGTGTGGCAAAGGAGAACAAGACGTTTACGAATTAAGGATGCAAAGTCTATGCACTCAATTGTTTGGCATGTCCCACTTCCAAATCAGGCTCGGTTACGCTCAGCCCGTATAGGCTTATACTTACTTGTTAAGCACAAGTCTTGTGGTTCATTGTGGCTTCTGCGCCTCATCCGCCCTGAATAAAAGCTGCTGCACGTCGCATGACATGCACAAAGTACACAAAGAGCGTTAATTTTAACCCACAACAATGCATCAACACAAAAAACCTGCATCACGTTTCCGACAGGAACAATCTCAGGCACTCAGCAACCCACTTTGCATAGAACAACGAAAATTCAACTAGATTATTTGATTGATAGATGATATACAACAGGAAAGGGTCACACATTAAATTCTGTACACTGTATCTCCTGACAACATAACTTGGTTCGCTTCCTCCATCTTGACTATAGCAGCTTGTGTTTCACTTCGGCTAAATGGCTGTTCACCGCTCACAATAAGGGCATTGACCCCCTCATACATTTGTTGAAATTCCCATCCACCTTCACCAGCATGCATCTCCATGAATTGAACCACTTTGCTCCTGAACATTTGTAACCTAAATAGAATAACATGTTAATAAACGAATAATGGTACATACACTATGATCATACCTTGCATCCGAAATGCCTTCGTCTGTATCCATAGCTTCATCTTCATCTGGTACAGCAGTTGCTGATGTGTGTGTGTTGCTGTTTTCTACTTGGGTCGTCATAGGGCTATCAGGGATATCTTCATCCTCATCCATATCAGATTCGCTTTCACCGGATTCTTGTTCTTCATCATCATCCGAATCGATCATCATCTTTCTTCTCTTGGTCTTGGTCTTGCGAATCACCTCCTTGAACATAGCCACTCGTAATACTTCAGCTGCAGCCTTGGCATCCTTCTCCTCCACCTTATCATGCAATCGAGCCTTGGCATGGGCAGTAGATAAACGAATCAAAGTTTCCAATGTACGAGCAGTAACAGGAGCAGTCTATTATTATCACAATGTAAGTATTACTGCTTTCCGGTCACAATCACAATACTTGCCTTCTTTCGAGAATCCTCGTCCTTGTCATTACGTAACGATGTATATTCATTGATGATTGTATCGGTTGCTCGCTTTGTCAAAGTAGGTGCTATTTGATTCTTGGCATAGTACAAGTATTTCTTGAGGAAGGATGATTTCAGAATCTTTGGCCGGTTCACAGCTCGAGTGCCAATACGATTCACATTAGCGTGCAGCAGCTGATTGAACTTCTCATAAATGTCATTGTCATCAGCACGTTGCTCTTCGTCTTCTGATTCGGCGCCCATAACATCATCAATGTGTTCACGAATAGGTGCACCTTCCTCCAAACCAGCTGGCACATAGCGATGCATGTTCAATACGTGCTCCGAAATCATACGATCACGCGACTCTTCCATGCTGTCGGTCACCACAAACAATAAATCGAAACGAGACAATAAGGAATCGGGAAGAGCAATGTTCTTGGCAGGATCCTTGGTCAAATCGTATTGGCCATACACAGGATTGGCAGCAGCAACGACACTGCAACGTGCATTGAGAGATGTATGAATACCAGCCTTAGCCACGGTCACCGTTTGTTGTTCCATAACTTCGTGAATAGCCACACGATCGACATCACTCATCTTGTCGAATTCATCAATACACACAACACCACGATCAGCAAGCACCATGGCACCAGCTTCCAATTTACGTTCGCCTATCCAGAGTATATGAGTCCTCTTCCATTCAATTCCATTATAGCCTCTCAAACAATCCAAAATTACCTGTTTCTTTATCAGATGTCACAGCAGCTGTAAGACCAACACCTGAAGATCCACGACCAGTGGTAGCAATAGCGAGAGGAGCAATGCCCAACACATATCGAAGAATTTGCGACTTGGCTGTTGATGGATCACCCACCATTAACATGTTGATATCACTAATCCAAATGCATATAAGCAGGTATCTTTAGAGAACCATCGCCCATTAAACTTACCCTCTGATATGAGTACCATTTTCCAAATTCTTCTCGACACCACCCAACAGCATCATAAGAACGGCCTTTTTGATGTATTCATGGCCCCAAATGGAAGGTGCAAGTGATTGGGACAAGATTTCAAAGATGTTCTTCTTTCGAGCAATCTGGTGAATGTTGCGGATGTCGGTGTCGGTGATAACAGGTGATGCAATACCACCACCGGCCTTGGTGCTCAACAAGTTGATGTCATTACACAAAATGACCGTTCTATATCACCATAATCAGTCATTCATCCCAAGAATCCATACCATCCTTCCATCCTACCTGAAAGTGGAGCTTGTTTGATTTGCATTTCTGTTACCAAGGGATCGATAGATACCAACAAGGCTGACTCTGTCACCGGGCTTAGCCTTATCCACCAAATCATCATCCAAAATGACATCAATGGAACGAGGGAGTTGACCAGGAGGAGCACGCTCTGGCATTTCTTGAATGCTGATGGTTTGGTGATCACGATAGGTACTGAAACCGAATTCTGTGACGAGAGGATTGCCGCTTTCATCCTCGGTAGGATAAACAGATCCAGTAGGGATTGGGTTGCCAGGTGTCATGGCATCACGATATTCACGCATAAAGTGCTTCTTGGTGCGCTCTGAATAATGTACGGAACGAAGCACCTTGGGACGGACCAATGAACCTAATCCATGTATACATGTGTGAGATCTCTCTTCCTTCCTTTGTGTGATAGGGGGTCTTCCTTTTACATACATCGTGTAACAATGCCTTCAATGCACACCATCTTTCCAAGATACATGGCACGCAATGTACGTGGGTTGACATGATGGTCACCAAAGCTACCACGCAAACCAATATAAAAGGGTTGATCATCGATATCATGACGAGCTGGATCGGCCACGGTCTTGACAAGGTTGGTAAGAGCAGCGTCAAAAGCGAGCATAAGTTCACTTGGTTCATTCAACAATCTAACAGCGTCGTTAGACCTCTATTAGCCAAACGAAGTGTCGTTGTACTTGCCTATCAGAGTAGACTGGATTGAATTGACGTAGAGCATCGATGCTGACAGTGAGACGTCGTTGACCTGTAGCCAACATGCCAGGGATCTGAGATCGATAGCTTCCTCGTTCATCGGCACCAGCAATTTCCTGTAGAGATGGGTGTCAAGATCAGTTGAGTTGTTCCTGAGCGAATTGCTTATATGAATAGGTTGTACCTCGGAATCAAGGAAGCTTTCAAAGAATTGAACGTGTTGCTGGAACTCCTCGTCAATGAGCTGATTCTGTTTTCCGTCCTCCATGGGTGAGTGTTGTGTGTGTTGAAGAAAGAGTGACACCGATCGTCGTAGGGCTGGGAAGAAACGGTCAAACGCGACGGACCAACTTTTTTTTCTTTCAGACACGACGCGGCTAGTTGGTGTCTCACCGTCACAAGAGGCACATTTATTGTACAAACATACCACTCAGCCCTAGATAATCCATCCATACATATCATTGCCACCTTTCATTACTCTTATAAATCGATTTGATATCACATGATTACAAGTGACAACATTCGCCTTGAGAATAATGTTCGCTTATGTATATCGTTTCTACAAAACAAACATGATTCGGGATGTTTGATGATGCAGCTAGAGTGGTGGCTAATGGAAGCTGTCATTCTTTCAACGTAATGACTAGCAATAGGGGATGTTCCCTTAGCTCGTAAATTTGATTTTGCATTGAATGGCTAAACACCAGCTTATACGTTTACATACCCACATTACAAGCTTGTACTATTCATCTTCAAGGGGCATGCAACCCTGCCATCCATCTTTACGATAAGAGACTACCTTTGGATAAGCTGCCCTGAAACCATGTTCAAGGCAGCGAACAAATCAGTTAATAAACTGCCAGCTACATAATAGCCCTTTCCTCTCATTCTCAGCTATTCCCCATTCCACCACATATAAACGATGCGCCTGTTTCAGTCCATCATTCAATTGTATTGATCCGAGAGGATATGGATGGCCAATGCTGAAATAGGGAACATGTCAATTCATGAACCGGCACATAGCCTACTTATGGTCCACCCATTTTACATTTTTACCCTCCCATCAAAAAATTATATGATGAACGATGATGTCTTTATGAGCATCAAATTGATAAACGTGGCCGAGAGCACCATGTGTGAAACTTTCAAGTGTGAGATGAGCAATCTCAAGGTTATGGACCGCCCGCACTAGTTATTATGATGCCCCCGTCCGTTCATCGTCGGCCGCTCCAATTCAAAGCTCTCATAATGAATTGTAGGTTCTTTATTAGAACAAAGTTGATCAGCATGACCAAGAGCATCTTGTGTGAAAGTTTCACGATTGAGGTGGGCAATCCCATAATCAAGATTTAGCTTACAGTGTTCATGGATTTGTCTGGCAGTGCCTGACAGGTCAACCTCTTCTAATTTTCAGCTCTTCCATTCTCAGCTTCTTGTCTCCTCCTCCACTTTCAACTGTTGGCCTATTCAAGTACACCTCCTGCCTGCGATCGATTGTCCTGCTTCAACCCATCATGTCAATCCTAGCGTTGTCTTGATCCAAAAGCCTTTGATTGAAGGGCGAGTCCATGGCGTGTGCACCCCACTACAACACCCGCGTTTCTTCATGACACTACACCTTCTCGTGGACACTCCTCTACCACGACCAATCGTAACAGCATTCATTCCAGCAATTGCTATTAGCGAGGTCTTTACTCCATTGCCTCAAACAGCATTCACAATCTTGTCACTCTACTACAACACACGCTCTTGCACACTTGTCTGCCACAACCAGACGTAACAACAGTTGCCACTAGCAACGTCTCCATTGGCATCAAGTTACTTGCAGCAACCTGCCTTACAGCCGTTTTTTGCGTGAACAGCAGATAGCCATTGTATGGAAGCATCTTTATTTCCATATCGCAACCTGATTTAATACATATGGATCCTTATGGATGATGCCATATCAGCTATCGAGTGCACCGCGATGCAACCTGGTTGAGCTGCGATAGAAAATGATCAAGAAAGAGATAGACCAACAGGTGGATGGAAAAGGAAGCATATCAACGGCGGCTCTTTTCAACCAACATATTGAATTTGCAATGGTTGTGGATGGATGGATGCAATCAAGCTCGGTGATGGGTGATCTTGAAATGTCGTTTTGGTTACTTGGCACGTCGTCAGCAGGAAAGATGGATTATGTCAGGTGGATATGGCTGAGGTTGATGGTGGGATGGATGGCATGGATGAGAGGGCTTACATCTTTGACGAAAGGCGGCTTGTTGCCATGGATGGTATTGGATATTGGAGTCACGGCAACCACAGCAACCAATTTGAAATCATGGATGAAGATGTTTATGACTGCAGCAACCAAGAATACAATGAGACAACGATACCCACTTATCCTATGTGATCCACTGATTGGTTTCTGAAATTAAAGGGGGATAGAAACTCGAAGGCCGGAAGGCGAGATTGGATTACCTACATCATTGTATCGAGACGCTTTTGTTCCTTTTGTTATATTACATTCATTAAAGCTTCCTTGTTCATATGCTGAGAGGCGATAGGTAGTGGCAGTAACGGATTGTATACGTGTTCAAATAGACGCTTGTATTCTCAAAGATAATAAATTCATAGTAATTGTACCCAACAATAGTGCTTGTTACTGAAGCTGGTCATTGTAAGCTTGAATCATCACGTCTAAGAAAGAGTGGGTGCTCTGATACAATGTGGGACGAGTACATGCATGTGCTTACTTATGAGAACTATCAACATGCGCTACCTTGTATGTATAACCTTATTTAAGAACGAGCCCTAGAGACAAGCAATACCATTACAACTCGTAGTCTTGGATGCCCTGATCATCCTTAGCTTGTTAACCATTCTATCATAGGGGGACCTCACTATAGCGGGAAGTGTCAATCATGCAATCTCCACCAATAAGAACCCTTCAAGCCCTGCCCCTCTCAGTTCTATTACAAGGGGGTACCTCCGCATCTTTCGCTGTATCAGGCTCATGCAACTTGATAATGAACAAAGACCAGCCTTCATATAGCACCACGCTTACAGCATATGTAAAACATAAAGGTGCCTGTATCTCCAAACTTTACAATGAAACGTGGGGTTTTTATTAGAGCAATGTGCTCGGCTTGGCCAACAGCACCTTGTGTGAAAGTTTCACGTTCAATGTCGCAACTAGCCCAAAAAATATTTTTTTGGTCGTCGTCGTCGAAGAGGTCGACCCCCAGATCCAGTTTGGCTGGTAGCGACATTGCGAAATGGCGAGCTTGATCGTGAAACTTTCACACAAGGTGCTGTTGGCCAAGCCGAACACACTGCTGTAATAAAAACCCCACGTTTCATTGTGAAGTTTGGAGATACAGGCACCTTTATGTTTGTAAGCGTGATGCTATATGAAGAGTGGTCTTTGTTCATTGTCAAGTGGGTGGACTCTGGCAGAGCAAAAGATGCACAAGGACCTCTTTGGGTAACTCAGCTAAAAAGTCAGGACTTCAGGGACAATGCATGAAAGGTACGCAACCCTCACTTTATGTCATACATTGGCAGCTAATAGCCACTTTTGTGCATTCCCAACTTTTGTGATTTCTATTGTAGGTGGACGATGCCCCTGCTCTAGACATTCATTTCCATGATTAAAGTAGGTTGATCCGAGCTGATTTGGCTGAGTTACGCTCACACAAGATTACATCTGTTGAGCTACATCGAGCGTGCTCTATGTCCAGAGTGATGTAATTCCTCTTTGACCGTAGCTCAGTCAAATCAGCTCGGATCAACCTACTTTAATCATGGAAATGAATGTCTGGAGCAGGGGCATCGTTCCCATGCAGTGGATCTTGCAGCAATGATGATTGCATAAAAGTGGCCGTTAGCTAGCAATACATGCCTGTTCCTAGATGACCCATAAAGTAATTATACATTGACCCTTTCATTCATGCAAACGTAGCTGTGTTACACAACACGATCCTCTGCATCTTTTGCTCTGCCAGGGTCAGCAATACGTAACTGAACGAAGTACAATGGACTTCAGGGACAATGCATGAAAGGTACGCAACCCTCACTTTATGTCATACATTGGCAGCTAATAGCCACTTTTGTGCATTCCCAACTTTTGTGATTTCTATTGTAGGTGGACGATGCCCCTGCTCTAGACATTCATTTCCATGATTAAAGTAGGTTGATCCGAGCTGATTTGGCTGAGTTACGCTCACACAAGATTACATCTGTTGAGCTACATCGAGCGTGCTCTATGTCCAGAGTGATGTAATCTCTCTTTGACCGTAGCTCAGTCAAATCAGCTCGGATCAACCTACTTTAATCATGGAAATGAATGTCTGGAGCAGGGGCATCGTTCCCATGCAGTGGATCTCGCAGCAATGATGATTGCATAAAAGTGGCCGTTAGCTAGCAATACATGCCTGTTCCTAGATGACCCATAAAGTAATTATACATTGACCCTTTCATTCATGCAAACGTAGCTGTGTTACACAACACGATCCTCTGCATCTTTTGCTCTGCCAGGGTCCAGCTACTTGACAATGAACAAAGACCACTCTTCATATAGCATCACGCTTACAAACATAAAGGTGCCTGTATCTCCAAACTTTACAATGAAACGTGAGGTTTTGAATAGAGCAATAGGCTCGGCTTGGCCAACAGCACCTTGTGTAAAAGTTTCGCGTTCAATGTCGCAACTAGCCCAAAAAATATTTTTTTGGTCGTCGTCGAAGAGGTTGCCCCCCCCCAGATCCAGTTTGGCTGGTAGCGACATTGCGAAATCTGGGATTGGCAAGCTTGATCGTGAAACTTTCACACAAGGTGCTGTTGGCCAAGCCGAACACACTGCTGTAATAAAAACCCCACGTTTCATTGTGAAGTTTGGAGATACAGGCACCTTTATGTTTGTAAGCATGATGCTATATGGGAAGTGGTCTTCGTTCAATGTCAAGTCGCTGGACCCTGGCAGAGCAAAAGATGCAGAGGGACCTCTTTGTGTAACTCAGCTACTTTGCATGACTGGAAGGATGGAAGGATGATACTGTATACTATTGACAATATCCCATACATTGCGAGCTAACAGCCAATCCTCACAATCGGCAATGTTGCCCATTCTATGACATGTGAGCGATTCTCCTGCTTCAGACATTCATTTCCATGATTGGATTATGTTGATCGAGTTGATTTGGCGGAAACTGCAACAAAAGCAAGGTTACTTCAGTTGAGCAACATAGAGCATGGTTAGATGTGTGGATTGATGTAATCCCTCTTTAAAAACAATATCTCTACAGTCAAATCAACTCGGATCAGCATAATCCAATCATGAAATGAATGTCAAACAGGAGAATCGCTCACATGTCATAGAGTGGACAACAGAGGCTATTGTGAAGAAATGGCTGTTAGCTCGCAATGTACAGGCTTTTGTCAACAGTATACAGTATCATCCTTCCATCCTTCCAGTCATGCAAAGTAGCTGAGTTACACAAAGAGGTCCCTCTGCATCTTTTGCTCTGCCAGGGTCCAGCGACTTGACATTGAACGAAGACCACTTCCCATATAGCATCATGCTTACAAACATAAATGTGCCTGTATCTCCAAACTTCACAATGAAACGTGGGGTTTTTATTACAGCAGTGTGTTCGGCTTGGCCAATTGCACCTTGGGTGCAAGTTTCACGATCAAGCTTGCCAATCCCAGATTTCGCAATGTCGCTACCAGCCAAACTGGATCCAGGGGTCGACCTCTTCGACGACGACGACGACCAAAAAATATTTTTTGGGCTGTTTGCGACATTGAACGTGAAACTTTCACACAAGGTGCTGTTGGCCAAGCCGAACACATTGCTCTAATAAAAACCCCACGTTTCATTGTAAAGTTTGGAGATACAGGCACCTTTATGTTTGTAAGCGTGATGCTATATGAAGAGTGGTCTTTGTTCATTGTCAAGTAGCTTGAGCCTGATACAGCGAAAGATGCACAGGGGCGTGTTTATGTAACTCAGCACATTATGCATGAATGGAAGGGTCAACGTACGGTACGCTATACACTATTCAGTAACAGCTCATCATTGGAAGCTAATACCCACTTCCTCCCATTCACCTTTGTTGCCCAATCCCAATGCATGTGAACGATTGTCCTGATCCATCCCGTCATGTCCATCCTTCAACTTTCTTGATCCGAGAGGATTTGATTGAACAGCTCTCAAACAAAGAAGCAGCATTCAAGTCCAACCTTTGATTTTCGGTTCTTCCACTCCCAACTTCTTCCCTCTTCCTCCCGTTCTCAACTGTTGGCCCATTCAAGTACGATTACCACCTGCGAACGATTGTACTGTTTCAACCCATCATGTCAATCCTACAACTCTCTTGATCCGATTGTCTTTGACTGAATGGCAAGTTCATGCCGTGTACACACCACTACGACACCTACGTTTCACGACACTCACGTTCTCTTGTACACTACTCGACCACGTTCAATGGTAACGGCATCCATTGCAACAGTTGCTATTAGCAAGATCTTTACTCTATTGTCTCGGACAGCGTTCTTTACTTGCAGCAACTTGGCTTACATCCTTCTTCACATGGACAACAGATAGCCATTGTATAGAAGCAGTTTTATTTACGTGTAGCGACTTGCTTCAATACATACAACTTCTTATGGATATGAATATGGATATGAATATTGGTTTGATACATGGGATGGAAGGAATTGGGTATGTACAACGCGTCGAAAAAGAGAGTATCTATTGCCAACTTGACCATCATGCTTGATGCTATCATCCCTAAGCGATTGGTTGCATCCAATGATCGTACCTTACGCCTGCCAGCTATCATCATCATCCTTTGTGCAACTTGTCAGCCATGTACAACCACCATCATCCAACTACATGTCTTGACTCGCTATGCATATGATTCACCACTACGCATCAAGTGTCATCCATTCACTTTTGCACCATGCACCGTCGAAGGATAGAAACATCACCCTCATAGGAGCAATGTTTTGTACCTCGTCATGTGTGGGTACTTCATGCATTGTATTATAGAAAGGTTAATAATGCAGGATGGTAAAAGTATTTATATCCACTTGTGAATGTTGTAATAAAGGAAGAAGAAGGATCTGATTGATTCATTGTGTATTGATCAAAGGCTGTATAGTTCACTCCCTTTGTTTTGTGATTAGATATTGACAATAAAGCCGTAAGATAGCTATAGCTGCAAACTACCAAGTGGCAAGTAGGCTCATCACACGTGATATGATTGATTTTGTATGAGAATGAACGATTGCTTCTTATCAGATGATCGACTCTAGCTATCATCAAGTAGCCTCTTTCCGTTTTGAGAACATTTTCATTTGGATAAGGAACTCCTCAAGCAGGCGGGGCGGTATGAACAATTGCCATAACGGTGCGGCTGTTATAATTCCACTGCCGCCCAGTCGGCTAGTAACGATGCAGCCCTTCCTATTTCATGGGAATGGCAGTGGATCCTAAACTTAATGTGAACTTGCACTCGGTGGATCGTGCCAATTGGCCGATTGAAGACGTTGTTTATTGGCTTGATAACCAAGGATGGGGTTCATTGTCGCGAACGTTTAAAGGTGTGTGTCTATATTCAATCGCTGATGGGTCACGCTACAGATGAGAACATTGACGTTGCCGGGTAGACTTGAATATCCATGGACACCACTTTTTGAACCTGACGATATCTGATCTCGACGAGCTGCTACAACGATCGCTACCTATGCCAGAATTGTTACGTCTGCATAAGGAAATACGAGCCTTGAATAACACGGATCACATCCAGGCAAGTGCATCAACCATATAGAGACATGGATGATATAAGGTTTAACTCTATGGGAACAATAGCATACTGGTTTCAACAATAAGCCCACCTCTCGATCGACACCAACAGTAGCACCTCCAACAACCAGTACCGGTAGCAGCAGCAGCAGCAGCACCACACGACCTGCTATGCTTCAAACCAACAACAACAACATGACATCGGATTATGCACTGATCCAACCTTTTATACCCGAACGGACATCATCCAATCCACAACAAATATCAAAGATCGTCAATGCTTTGAATTACGACATGTCTCAGATCAGACCTTTATACAAGAATCGTTTACGTTCTCAACCATCTCGAGAATTCATCAATGGTCGTCCACGTGCACCGAGTAATCCTCTTGCAACAGCTCCTCCATTCGCTACATCTTCGTCCAAAATATCCATATTGGATCGCCCAAATCCACCACCGAGTCCTTTACCAAAGACAGAAGAAGGTTGGAAGATTGCAGGCAAACGTGTACAACAATTTCAGGTAAACTTCTTACTATGAATCCAATACGATGACAATGACGCTCAACTCCTGAAATAGGAACAACGACAGCAACAACAACAGCAACACCTGAAACAGCAACCGCCACCACCATTATCTTTAACGTCACAGCAACCAGCCTATACATCCTATCATCCTTTACCTCCAATGCCATCCACGCCACGCTTTGGATCTCGACGTATCCAAGTCACTTCAGATTCCAACACGTACCTTGGTTTGACCGTGACCGATCTTAACGACCCAAAGGAGATCAAGAGTGCCATTTTGAAGATGCTGAACCTACAGGATGATCAATATCTTTATTATCATGACAATGGGGTCACGTATTATCATGAGAATGGCGAAAAGTTCTGTAAGTATGTTGTCACGTGCTAGTGGATCGTCCTTCTCATCATCATGATTTAGACGCCCCATTGACGGAGGAAGAATTGGTTGCTATTTGCCGCAATGCTGGTGAACGTCCTACCGAGCAGATCCTCGTCATGTCGATTAGACAAGTAATGCCTCCCTATGCAAAGGATCATCGTGGCATCTATCCTGATATACCCAACAATTATGGATGTAACTTACAATATCAAAGGTACGTTTCAATCAGCTCATACAACTTGTGATTACTAATACTTGCTTGATAGGTCTTTTTGTCCACCACCTTACATGACACGTCCTGACATCCACTATCCCTCCATCTTTGGTGATCCAATTCAACGCAGCCCAATCTCAGCTACACCACCACAACATGTGGCCAATTTTGGATATGCAGCGAATGCAGCAGCTAAACCTATACGACCCACAGGACGTCGAGCCTCTTCTGGAGAACTGATGACTGTATACGAGACAACAGCTGGGGATCCATATTTACAACAACAACAACAACAACAGCAACAGCAACAGCAACAGCAACAGCAACAAAACAACAAGCCATATCCGATTGTGGTTCCTTCGACAAGTAATGGTGATCCATATACGAATGAGAATAATCGACCTGAACCCATACAAAGACCACAAGCGAGTGTATCGAGTGATCCCAAGACCAAGAAGCGGTGGTTACATCGTCGACAGTATTCAACGGATGAGCTTTCTACTATGAGTAAAACACGAAGACCAGCTGTCCAATTTGCTCGACAAGATGATACTCAACAATCCAACAATGATCGTCGTCGACATTTGCAAATCCAAATACCCACCCATAGTTCGTCACGTGGTGGTGGTGGTACTTCCTTATTACCTTCCTCACCCATGCCAACCACCACTTCAGAAGGAGGAGAAGAGCAAGTATGGGGTGAACGGCCTTCCATTGAACAACTTTACAGGGACATCGACAAGTATTTGCCTGGTCATGATTTGGATAAGGAAATCTTTATTGAAACACCCACTTCACCTAAAACACCATCTCCAGCTGTTGCTGCTGCAGCTGCTGCAACACCTCCTCCGCCATCTTCCCCTGCAATTCCAGTTGCTGCTGCTCCTGCTGCTGCTGCATCAGCATCATCAGCAGCTCCCACGCCACCTCTCACTTCAACACCTTCCCCTCGTCATCAACGTTTACAAGCACATCGCAAATCCATCCGTGTGGTGGCTAAAGAGGCTCACAAGAATTGGCGTTTCTCTCAACATATGGGTACTCCACGTAGTATCTTGCGTCGTCGAAGCACCAAAATGTGGGATCGTAAGGTAGAACAGGTGAAGCCTGGTATGATTGTGGAAAGGCAATCGATGGTTGTCAAGGAAGAAGTGGAACCCGTAGGATATCCAGGTAAGAATCTTACTTGCCCCATACTCGATGAGCCACGTACTAATATTCTTTTGGGGAACAATAGCACCTACCAAGATGCAATGGGTACGGGGTGAATTGATTGGACGAGGTTCCTTTGGCCGAGTTTATCATGCTTTGAATGTTGCTGCTGGAGAATGGATTGCTGTCAAAGAAGTGGATGCACCCAAGACCAAATCGGATATGCAAAACACCAAGATGCGTGAAGCAGTGGATTCATTGTATCGCGAGATTTCCTTGTTGAAGGATTTCGACCATGAAAACATTGTTCAATATCTGGGCTATGACTTTGATGAAGACGAAGGCCACATTTACATCTTTTTGGAGTATGTTCCTGGTGGTAGTATTCTCAGTGCGCTCAAAAAGAATGGACCCTTTGATGAAGTACTCGTTCGATTCCTCACGCGACAAATCCTATTGGGGCTTGAATATTTGCATGATCGCAACATCATGCATAGAGTAAGTCTGTGCACACCTCCGTATTCGGAATGATGTGAGAGCTAACACTTTGGCGATACACAGGATATAAAAGCTAGCAACATTCTCGTGGATAATCATGGCGTATGCAAGATTACAGATTTTGGTCTCTCGAAACCAAGTGGACAAGAAGAAGCCTACGACCCCAATTCCAATACCTTGATGAAAGGCACCGTGTTTTGGATGGCTCCAGAAGTAGTACAAAATTCCAAATACAGTGCCAAGATTGACATCTGGAGTCTCGGCTGCACGGTGATTGAAATGCTCACGGGTGATCACCCATGGATGGAAATGAATATGCTTGCTGCATTGTATAGTGTAAGTGTGTGTGTGCTTGTTTGTTTTCTTTGTTTACAGGAGATCCCCTCATTGGTGTGTGTGTGTTTTCTTTTTGTAGCTTGGCAAGTACAAGTCTCCACCGATACCTGAAGATGCGCCTGAGTTGGCCAAGGATTTCCTAAACCAATGCTTTATCATGTAAGAGAGAGGGGGATGGGATGATACCCAATGATGGAATCCATGTTGATATGATTCTACCTTCATCCTATATAGTGATCCAGAAGCACGTCCAACGGCTGCTGATCTTTTAGTGCATCCATTTGTCAGACAAGTAACCAACTTCAATTTCCAGGTAACGTTCTCCCCCATCCTTGTGAAAAAAGAGTTAAATTATTGACCAGCCAACGTGATCAATAGGATTATGTAAAGACGCGTTTGAATTGATCGACACGCTTCCGCTTTTTCCTTGTCACCAAGTCCCCTTAATCTTACTCTAAACATCCCGACATTATCATCCACCTCATCATTACCGCCGTACTTAATCTATTACTGCTTCTTGTTGTTATTTAGTGTGTACCTTTTTTCTTTTACTGTGCCATACTATAATAATCGTTCTTTTTTACCACTTTTCAACCGACAACCGAGCCTCACTATGCCATGTGACACAAGTGTTAAGCTTGTCAACTTTTTCTTGCTTTGGACTTGTTTCACATATTGACAAGAAATGTGTACATGTATATGCTGCAAGACAATACGGATCTTTCCTTATATTGATAGATTGGGGGGGAAATGTTCGTGGAGAGGGAGAACAACAACTGTGAGAAACTAAGCGTATTGAATGACAAGCTAGGGGTAGTAGTGGTAGTTGTTTAATGAAGATCATGGTCGTGCACACGCGAGTATGTACAAAAAGAGAGAGGGAGATGGGAGATGGATGAATATGAAACATTGTGTACAGAGAAAACGAGAGAGAGCGTTCGAGACCCTCACTATGATATATCACTTGATGCTGATGCTACACCACTGAGATTACACACACACATATGAGATAGTTCCTTTTTGCAAAATACGGGATAAGACGGTCCCCCCGACGTGGCGGCACCTGTCATGGGGTAATGCTCCTCCACCATGTCGATGGCTGGCCTTGATAAACACGACAATGACACATGCCATCATCCATTGTCGGTCGGCAAGAGTACCTGTATACATAAACCATTAGCTTTAAGTATTCTTTTACGCGACTCTATAAATGATGCTTACAGCGGCTATATAGATAAAAGATGCAAATCACCCAACGAAAGAGGAATTGGAAATGGATCAGCTATATGCATAAGAGAAGACAACAGGGATTTCACACTCACACAGTCGCTTGAATTATGCTTTGCTATTGAAAAATGAACAATGTGAGTTTACTTTTTATGCTGAGATGCGGCGGCGGGGTACAGTAATAAAGGTAAAGAGGTTTACATGAGCCACAAAAGAAGCAGTGCATTGGTTTGCCAAGGTTGTTGATGTTCATTGGAGCGAAAGGAAAAAAGGGAATAACCTATTGTATGCGTCTTTATAGCACGCTTTTATACCTTTCGACCAATTTGGACGTGATCAATTGAACAGATACCCACACACACTCGCGTGCTCATGCTGATGGATGTGCGCACACCCGCCATAAAGTGAGCCTCGTGGATATCTCGGGGGTGGGGGAGGAGCATACATACATACATAACAAGTTCGGACAAACAGATGAGCTCCACTCCTTTTGTGCAATGTATGTATAGCAACTTGTGATATGCATGTCTCGCATTATCAATAACAACGTTTCCTTGTCACCTCCCCCCCCCAAGGTTTGCTGTCTCACATGATGCTCGACAAAGGAAAAGCTCTCGAGAGTGATGGAAACATCGTGCGTTGCACGATTGTTGTGATCTATATGCATCCATTTCGTTACTGGAATTCAATGCCCCAAAACAGCGGGATCCTTATTACTGCTTTGGAGTCGACGAAAGATGCATGTATGTATGCATGACCATTTCGTAATGGGGTTTTCTCTAAGCATCGACTGTATCCATAAACCATGATGATACATTTATTACACCAACAACACGATGCTGGAATATTCCAGCAACATCTTTTGCATATACACAATACGTTCTTTTCTTTTCCCATTCTTTAAGAAACCCATCACCATCATGTAGCTTTTGGTGTGTGGCACACATGTAAAAGAGCAAAACATGTTCATGTCAAGCATCAATTCATTAAGGTCGCCTGATTTCATTTCTGACACAATCGTTGTCAATGGATGAAAGATACCGGAACCCTGAAAGCCCCTTTTATTCAAAGCCAACTGTCACATGGAATCTGTTTGTGCATCAAAACAAAAACTCGGGTAGCTAATCTTGTTTTCCAGCATCATTGGTCTCCTTCATCAACGTTGATAGCTCCTGGTACGCTATGTTTTATGGCACCTTCCTTATGTCTATTCATGTTGATGGAATGTATGGGTTAGGCAATGACAAGCTGCTATACTTCATCATGTAATCATGTACCTACCGATCTTGAAGAAATGCTTCCGGGTATTGGCTGTCACACATACGAGGGTTCTTTCCGCTGTAAAAAGGAGAGAGGGAGAAAGGCAATTAGAATTAATGTGGACCAGCCTATGGCAAGTCTTACCACCACAGGGGCTGTAAAGCTTCGGCTTGGATCCCACGCTTCACAAGCCTATAACGCCAATCAAAGATGCGTAGCATGGCATTCCCCAGATCGCGCTTGTGTCCCTTGTCATCGTACCTTCCAGACCACAATACTTCAGCGGCTGCTGCTGTACGAGGCCTACATACCATATAAGTACATACGTTATGTGTATCATCTATTACAGAATGACCACTCACCACAAGCGTGTATCCATGCCAACGGGATCTGTTTGCTCCGTCCATAATGCAACTTCACCACCTAGCACCAATTTGGCTTCCTCTTGGGTCAAATTGAAGGCCATATCGTAACTATAGATCCTTTGCCATGTCTTGAAAGGGCTACGTAAAGAGCATGATTAATATTCACATTATCAATGGCAGCATTGTGGTGTGTATATATGTGACTTACGAACACCAATCATTTCCAGATCCTCCCCAGTTGGATGGGCGATAGTTGTCTTTGACTTGATACCTCTCGAGCTCTTCAGCGAGTGAGTCTGGAATCTCTGGTGGTACTTGTTCATCGTATGATGTATCATTGCCCCTGTAAAAGGCGTATGTAGATAGGATGTATGAGCATGTGCGTATAATACGAATTACTTTTTTGCTTTACTCACGTCCAACCACCTTTACCACAATCAAGATACCAGAATTGGGCATGAGAGGCAATGACTTTGTATCCTTTCTTGACTGCTTGTTGCACCGGGTTTATCCATACTTGAAGCACGACATCCTTGAGCTCCAGATTGTTGATGGTCACAGGGTCTAAATGAATTACATATTCATGCCGCGGATCATTAGGGAACCAATGTCGTTTTGGCACTTGATTCAAACAGCACACAAACCTTCCCAAAGCACTGGTGTCTTTTCCGATTCCCGAATAAACTCGATTTCACGCTTCAAAAACTTGTAGAGTAAATCATCACCCGTAGCATTGTGTGTTTTCATGTAATGTTGCACGTGCGCATCTTGCTCCCAACATTTGTAGAAAGGCTCATCACCACCGCCATGATACCACGCATCCGGGAAAAGAGAAGCAACCTCCGATATAGCCTTTTCCACAAGATGATACGTTTCTTCAAGAACGGGATTCAATTGACCCGTGGTTGGTTGAGCTGCGTATTGTCCTTTGTTGTCAGGATCCAAAAAGAAGCGACCTGCGCATGTCCTATGTAGCAATTCGGAAAGTCCATAAATGGATAATACCCATGTTCCGGCCCCATCCAACAACAACAACTTACGTGATCTCCTTATGCGATTCGGACCAAGAGGCAGTGTGCGCAGGCTATATACAAAGCGTTAGTATATAGAATGATGATTTCAAGTAGTAGCAGTAGTAGGGTAGCATAATGCTTACCATGTCAATTTCAGGAATCACTCGCACACCACGTGCACGTGCGTAATCAACCACACGCTCCACATCCTTTTTGTTATACACGAGACGACGTTGTCCAAGAACATAGGCACCATGCTCTGCCAATTCAGGTATACTTTCAAGTCGCAAAGGGAAACTTTGTGAATCGGTGATATGCCAATGGAACACCTAAAGTTGTCATCATGTTAATATGACCACCCATCCACCATTGCCATAGCTCAATAGATACGTACATTCATTTTGTTATATGCCATTCCATCAATCATTCGCAGGATATCCATGACTGGAAAGTAATTGCGTGCTGTGTCTGGAGGCGACAAAGAAGAAGAATGGGTCACGTGCTCTGATGTGATAGTAGCAGTAGTAGCAGCATTAACATACCCAACATTAAACCTCGATGAGAGTAAGCAGGAGCATCTTCAATATGGATGGGTGTCTCTGGTATGAAAAGATTCTCCACGCTTGTATCAAATCCTTGTTCCTCTTGATCGTCGTAATCTTCAATGGAAGAAGAAGTCTTGTAGGCTTGCACCAGCTGTGAAAATGTTTCCAGGCCATAAAGTGCACCCCATTTGGTTTTGGCTGCAAGAGTGGCCGATCCTTTGTCTGAGATATCCAACGTGTATGATTCATCCACCCCAAATTCAAGTTTTGCATTGACATCATCGATCGATACTTCCAAGGTGGATAGCGTGTTGGCTTTGTTGTTGACGAACACATGTTGCTTATTCTCGTTGTTGGTGTTGAAATGGGGTTGTTGTTCATCAAGAGTGGGGTCATCATCCTCCAGTGGGACTTGAACCTACGTAGGTGCATACATATTAGTGACGACGACAACCTTGTATTCAACAACACGTACCGGTATCCAACGATCTGCCAGGATTGTATTCATGCATCGTTTGATAGCATCTTGAATCTCGTCGGGTCCTCGAATATGAAAGGATGGCTGGGAAAGATAGGTGGAATTCAATCAATCATGCATATCCCCCCCAACCTTCACACTACACGAAACTCACATCCAGCTTTAGGTCAACGTTTCCTGAAACGACATGCTGAGGTATCGGCCATAAAAAGACACGTTCCAGTGCTACTGCCCAAGACGTAAAGTGTAGCAGCAACAATAGCAACCAAAATACACCATAACCATGCATGAGAAAAAAGAAAGAAAGAAAGAGAGAAAGAGAGAGAAACGTGTGTGTGTGTATGCGAGAATCAAAGCCATTCCTTTTTTATTTCTCCAACAGTTTCTTGATAAAGAAAGCACCAGCAACGAGGGAAAGTACGGACATGACAGCTGGCACAGGCTTTTGGAAATTGGTCTTGATGGCACGCGGCACCATGGCACCAGCAAGCAAGACCGATGCGCCAATGGCAGTTTCAATTCCATAGGGACGATGGTGGTGAATTAGATAGCCTGCATAACCGTAAAGAGAACCAACGCCAACACCTGCAACAAGGGAGGGAACCGAGCCTGTTTTGCTGAAGCCGATAAAGCCACTATAGTAGCAACGTGTATTAGCTAGAGCATTCTCTTGGTTGATATTCTACATACCCAACAGCACATAAAAAGGCCATAAGATACGATGGTTGATATGACATGATAGTTGCAAAAGGAAGAGTGATGGTTACTAAGAATCCAGTCAACGGCCCGAATTTCCCCACCCTAGTCAATCTTTGTGTCACCTTCAAACAATCACACAATCACGCACTTGCATTGAGATGGATAATGGATCGATTCTAAGCCAGCATTATCATTTTATGTATGCGATGCGATTGGATGTTAGTAAATACAAACATTGATTGATATAGGCTGTACTCTGAAACAGATAAAATGATATTTGGTATGCTCAAGATACACATGTGGGGGAAAATGGGTAATGATCTAGTAGGAAGGAGAAAGAGAAAGAGAAAGAGAGAGACTGGAAAGGTAAAATTAATTACGATTGGTGTTGTGTGTGTGTGTGTGTGTGTTTGTGTGTGTGTATACGAGGAAACTATGTATAAATGAAGATGGGATGTTGTTGTTGTTGTTGGATGCGTGTGCGTGTGTGTGTGTGTTGTGTAATGCGTGCGTATGTGATGTAATGTAAAAGAAGAGAGGGGGATCACCATCCATTCTCAGCATTCTTGGTTTTGAGATATTCAAACATCTTGTTGCCTGTTTCTTCCTCCTTGATCTGGACCATGTACACCATACGTTGTCGTTCCTTCTCATTGACCAAAAGAATGGTGATACGCTTGGGGGAAATGCGTTCCACGTTACGACTTAGCACCAATGCACTGACAAGCTTGGTCGATTTGTTCTCAATCTCAATATGCATTCGTTTGCTTGGTAGCTGCTGAGAAATCTTCATTTGTACACTGCCAAAACTACTCCATTTGGAATGCTCGTTTTGTACAAATAATTTGGTCTTGCATTGCATCACCAAACGCAACGATTGAGGCACCGTCGTGTTATCCTCCTTGGGTGCTGGCTCATCATCAATGGACATGGATCGGATCAAGTTGGAAGGAGGCACCACACTAGCACGAATACTGCCATTATCATTCTTGAGAGCTTCTTGATGCATCCGTTGCAAGATTTGATACATGGCCACAGCATCAGCAGGCGAGTGGAAATGGATCAAGTAATTCTCTTTTTGTCCACCCATGTACACCGAGATGCTGACATCCGTGGGCGATGCATGACAAATAACCGTGCTTGGTAGCACCCATGCATTCAAATACAATTGACCCGTTTGTTGTAGCTGAATAGCAACGCATGATCGATTCGTGTACGTTTGACGCACCTCAACGACGCATTGCCCTTCCACACCATACCATGACTCAGCCTTCCAATGAAACACCTGACACTGCTTGTTGCTAAATACCACTTGCCGAATACCATGCGTTTGTCCATTCACCATATGAGGAGTGGGCTAAATCGATAAATCATATGAATATCATGTTCTCATGGATGAATAAAAATAAAACACTTACACTGCGTGGAGGCGAATTGAGCTCATCCATGGATCGTTGAGGACGTAAATGAGGAGGAGTATGAAGATGATGTCCTGGAGGTGGAGGTGGTGGACGAGAAGGATCATTGGTGTAACCTGGAGTAGGAGGCAAACCAGGACTAGGTGAGCGACTCGATGGCATATTGGCAGATGCTGGTAAAGGAGCAGGACGACCCATGGGATGTGGTGGTGGTGGTTGCACATGTTGTTGAACTGGTTGATGTGGACGTGGGGCGTAATAACCAGGTGATGGGGGTGTAGCCTGATGATGATGATGATGATGATGCTGTTGTGGCGGTGATGGTGTGGCATAAGAAGATGCTACAGGACCTTGAGGCAAAGCTTTCTTGGCTGCAGGATTATTATTATTATTAGGTGGAGGCTGAGAACGCATTTGTTGTGGAGGTTGTGGAGGTTGTTGTTGTTGACGGAATGAACTGCTACGCACAGGAGCTGGTGCAAGTGGCTTTTGATCATTTGGAGAAGATGATGTGCGAGGAAGAGGCTTTGTTGTATGAGAATTGGGAGTTGACAAGTAATCGTTGTTTTGTGTAATGGCTTGCATTGCCACCGGAGCAACAGCATGACTGATTTCAACAGTGCGTGGTGATACAGGTCGAATAGGGCTACCGGCACCTGAAGAATCTTCTGAGCCATGGGTGCTGATAGATGTCACTGATGGAGCTGGGCTTGCAACACGAGTGGGCGACAAACGGCTAGCATCTTGTTGTTGGGGTGTTGCCAAGAGACCTTTATCCGTCTTGATAGGCGGCTTGGGTCCAGCAGTATTATTAACTTTTTGTTGTGGCGTAGCTTGGGAAGAAGATGCCGTCTTTGGAGGTGGTGGTGGTGCAGGCAAGTTTTTCTCGTCATTCATTTTAGGTGGGACAGCTGGGACTAGTGAAATCACCACGTGAGTCATTCATCTTGTATGATTAGCCTATTGTCATTGTTGTTATTTTGCTTACTTTTAGATTGAAAACTTGTAGGAGCGTCTTCAGTATCAGAATCGTCAGAGGAAAGGGGAGAGATTTCACCCGACTGGTCTGTGTAGAATGAAAAAAAGTCTTGTTTGCGAATGACGCTCTTGCGGGGTTCTCGATTGCTGCCTTTAGTCACTGATGATGATGATGATGATGATGCAGGTTTCCCGCCATGTTTTTGCACAACGACACTCAATGGCTGAGGTGCAAGAGTAGATGAACTAGGTGCATCATCATTCGCTCCAACCCATCGATTACGGGTCTCCTTGGTATCGGCACGCAATGTAAGGCGCTTCTTGTCTCGAATGTCCACTTCCAAAAGGTATTCACCAACAAGCTCACGATCCACCATCTTGGATTTGACGATAATGTCACTGACAGCGAGCGGCGGATATACGAGTATATGCGAGTTGGATGCAGCGTCGGTGTTTTCTCGAGTAATGATCAAGAATTCATTTGTAAGGACGACATCGACACGTGTTGATGATTCAAGATGCGTCTCCTCGGCCAAAAGAACAAAGTTGTTGCGTGCAAGGATTGATGTATCATTCGTGGCAAACTTTGGTGTGCATTGCTATATACGATAATGAGTTTAGATATATATGCATGTGTGTATATCTTCATACAATGAGAAACTTACCGTGGGTGCACCTGTGAAAACATCAACAACCTTTGAACAATCCAAGTTGTTTTGTAAAGAGACGAGTTCAGAAGGTGACATACGAGACATGTCAGTTTGTATAGGTGTAACAACAGGAAGCGCTTTGGAGTGAAGACGAGCGGAAGAAACGTGGTCTGAAGAGGAAGCTGACTTTGCACTGCTTTTTTGGGCCATGAGCATCACCGTATCAATTCGTTGGTTGGCTTTGAGCAACAGCTTGTGGTCAGCCCGTCCCGGCTCAGCGCTCTCTAAAAGTCGCTTTACATTTTTTCGGGTTACTCCTTGGGATCATGTTACCAGCATACATTGCATACTTACGCCATACAACATCTTGTAATACTTTAATTGCTGCACAGGTGCATTGAACAACGATTCAAGTGTAATCTCATAATTGGCATTCATCGAAAGATCCTATCCATCCTAATGATTAGTTCTCACTCACTCTTTCACTCACAATGATGAGGTCCGCTCACCTGCAATAATTTGCGAATGGCAGGATTATCAACAATGTCGTGTCGTTGATTCAGGTGGGGGATAAAGCCTCTGGAAAAGTTGGCATAGGGTACTTCCATATCATCCACCTATTAAAGCAAGCATTAGATTTAGTCATATAGGATATAAATAATAACCTACCCATTGCATCAATACATCCCCAAGCTCCTTGATTGTCTGGGGGTTCGCAGCAATCTTGGTGAGTTTCTATAGCAACGCACGAGTAAGTTGAATGATTCATCATCCAGCATTGCTTATCAATTACCCCGCAGAATCGCTTGTTGGCTCTGAGAATATCACGAACATTGTTCAACAAGTCGTTGAAATCGGCTGCTTGTTGTGCTGACCAAAGAGGCGCCAATTGCTATAACAACGTGGATTATCAATATATGGAACCACCTCTTTTGATCCTTTTATACATATATATATACCACGTACGGTGTCAATGATCTTGAGCGTATCCATATAGTTTTTCTCGGTTTCAATAAGTTCTGTCAAAGGATTATGACCAGAGGCGTTTTGTGTTGGAGGGTAAGGTGACGCAGGAGTTGTCGTCGAGGTAGTGGTTGAGAATGCATCGGAGGCATTGGAAGAAAGAGTTGATGCTGAGAGCATGGCGAACACTGGTTGGTGGTGGTGACGATTATGTTATGATACAGGATTAAGGAAAGGAGGAGTGCTTGAGCGTGTGAGAGTGAGAGTGAGAGTGAAAGAAAAAGAGCGAATGGGTTAAAAGGAACGAATAAGGGGGAGCGAAAAGAGCTGCAAATATGGCGATTCAAGAACAATGAGACAGCAATGGAGCTGTATTGTGTACGTTCACGTAAAAAGAAAGATAGTGAAAGGAAGGAAGAAAGCAAAAGTTGAAAGGCCAGAACAATCAAGAGATATCTGAGAAAGAGTGGTGACACCGCGTTCCTGGCACACACCACCACTACCAGCACCACCACCAGCACCCTTTGAATAAGCATGGTAATATCCCATGCCTCCCATGTTTATTTTGCTTGACAGTATCCGAGTATGCACGCGATTTTGATAGATCGACATGGTAACGGAGACCCATTGTGAGCTGAGCAAGTATAGAGCAATTTCCTTCGCTTCCATGCGAACACAAACATGTCTACATGGACCCCCAGCAACGACCGTGTCACCAACAATGGTGTAACCCTGAACCCAAGCATCCTTTGTGTAAGCTGCACCTTATAATCCTCTTGCAAAAGAATGGCACTTTTGGGCAATAGGCTTACTTTACTTGTGCTTGCTGGCATGTATTATCCATCTAAAAAAAACCCCCTCCGCCCCCTTTACAGTGCTCCTTGTACATAGTGGACCATCAGGGGTATGGAGACACATCATCATCGTTATTTCTGCCATTGCTGTGTAATGTGAAATGTTGGTAGTCATCAAATAAAGATACATGGAGGATGATGGCATACATGATAGAGTAATCTACTCTATATGGCAGATTTGATCATCGATTGGATGCATTCAAGGTCCAGACAAGCGCAATGCGGATCCCCAATCTCAAGACAACCCACGCGCATGTCCATACTTGGAGCATGACCATGCATCCAATGAGACATGTACCACAAACCCTCTATATTTAAATGGCTCTTTCATTTCTATCGTACTAAATATAAAGTTGGATTGTGCATTTGCAGCATTTATTGAAGCATCTGATGGTGAATCTACTAAAACACACTTTTCTTGCCGAAAAAGACAAGCTAATTGTCTACCTTGCCCTTTTAGCTCAGCGGCTCAATGTATCCGATCCAATCGCCCATTCACAAAAAAGGGGGACCCGCATCCAAAAAGTCATAGTTTACTTTTTCAAACCGACCAGATGGGTTCGACACCTTTTTGGCATCTTCTCGACGAGAACGAGAAAAACATGGACATCCAAATCACCGGATACACGGATCAATGGTAACCCATAAAACATGCATGAAGAAGCGTTTAATCGGATGTGACATGACCCATGTGTCATGTTGCATTTTTGTGCAATCCCGCCATTCACTACTACTACGCTACCCAAGACATACCATTGACATCCAATCATCGTAAGATATACCCGATACGATGATATCATGTATATCAGCTGATGTGATTTTTGTAGCTAGTAGATTTCTTCTCATGCATTCGTTGATCAAGTAATCGGCTCATTCGAGTAGTAGGTAGTAATATGAGCTGGTGGATATGTGTGTGGTCATTCAAATTCAATTGCATAAGAAAATGAGGTCGCTGGTAACGTTTTTCCACGTGAAGGTCGTAATCTGGTACACTTAAAGCGATGATACAATGCAATTGTTGAAGATGTTGTGTGCTATACGTGCAAGTTTACACGTGACACATCCATACATTAAGGTATTCAAGTGATACCAAAAACTGAAAGCCTTAATCCACCCCATCCAGCCTTTTTTTGTTTCAATGTGAAAATAACAATTGTGTTTATTTTATCCTATCTTCAGCAGCAGCATTCATATGGTATGTGATTGAAGATCATGAAGCAGCATTATTAAGATGTCGGGGATTTAAAAGTGAATTTGCCTGAGCATGCTAGCCAAGTGGGGGGCGTTGCGCGAGCTGGAAGAAGCGCTCCAATCCTTGGCCAAGGTGAGATCCTTCTTTCCTCCCATAGCATTAGTAGAGATGGTAAGAGCATCATGAATGGATGAATGACTCTATGAATAGATGGATTAACATGATGGATGGATGGATGGATGGATGAAATAGCCCAAGCAAATTAAGGATATCAAGCAGTTCCTCGAAATTGCCCGCAGAAAGGACGCCAAGTGTAAATATCCCCAATTCAACCCTTTTTACCAATCACGCTCCATTCTCACTTACTCACGCTCCATTACAAACAGCTGCTCGCGTCAAGAAGAACGCTGATTCTGTCAAGTTCAAGGTCAGATGCTCGAGCTACCTCTACACCTTGGTTGTCAAGGATAAGTCCAAGGCCAACAAGTTGAGACAATCTCTTCCCCCTGGTAAGTAGCTAGCAGTAAGCCAAACCACCTATCTCATATAGGATGAATACTAACACAAATGTTTTCCCAATAGCTCTCGCCATCGAGGAGATCAAATAAGCGTCTCAGCAATCAATAAACCAGCTTCGCTGTTCATAATCTTGCATAATGAATGGAAGTTTTTGTATTGTTGATAAAAGGAAGTGATATGTACAAGATGATGATAACTACTACATGAAACAAGCCCAAGAATTGCCGACCGATTGTTTATATGCAGTGGTTGAGGAAGATGAGGAAGATGAGGAGGATGTTGAAGCACGACCATCGATTTGCATCACTGTCAGTTGAGGATCATGTTCAGCTGCTGATGATGGTTGTCGTCGTGCACTGCCAAAGTCCCAACAATACAATCGCTCTTGACGCTGGTGACGTGTGCGGATTTCAACACATGCAAAGACCTTGGATGAATCGGGAGATGCACGAATATCAGTGATGATGTAACCAGAATCCAATTGAGGTGCTAATCGATACACAATGTCGCCCGTCTCCAAGTCCCATACATTGATGCAACTACGAATTTGCTTATTGTTGTTGCTAGGAGACGGTTGATCCGATTGCTGTTGTTGTTGTTGTTGAATGTGAGATGTATCTGAGGATGATGAAGATGATGAAGATGAAGATGCATTGATAGATTGATAATAGCGGTATAGTTGATATGGCGTCATTTGTGCTGCTGCTGGTGGAGGTGGAGAACAAGGTGATTCATCCAAGCTGGCAATGTATCCATAACGTGGCGTTGGGGTTGATTTTTGAGGTGTTGTTGCTGGTGGTGGTGGACTTGGTAAAACAGGGATGCCATCTGGATAACTTGGTAGTTTGCCCTTTGTCAATAAAAAGTAAGGCACCAGACACAATTTGGTGAATCCTGTCATTTCTTCAACAACGGCACCCCAATCGAGATCACGCACACGAGGACGAGGCGATCCTAGCTCATACACCAAGGACCCAGTCAACAACGAGAATACGAGAACGGGACCAGATGCATCAGGTGAGCATGCTACCAAATGTTCTCCCACAGCAATTTCGCCAACGCCTTGAATCCAATCACTGCTTGCTGAAAGGTAGGAAGAGATATCAATCATGCCGCGTCTTGCTGTTGTCACTTGCTCTTCCAAATGATGATCGGCCAAATCCCATACACGCAACATGCTATCGGATCCTCCACTCACAACCACTAATAAATAAATACCATCAGCCATCCATCCCATCACATATACATGTATTTTGTATATACATACCATCATCATTCATGCCAACACAAAGTACGCGTCCTCGATGACCTTCCCATAAATGAACCATTTGTTGCTTGACAACATCCCACAAGGCGACTGTGCCATCCAAACTTCCTGTCACTAGCCATTTGGAGGATGGGTGGCTGTAATGACAAAACACCGTGTGTGTACTCCCCGGACCTTCCAAGACTGGTTGATCGAGATAATGCGTCTCACGTGATTGGGGTGATTGGATTTGAATGCTTTGATGGCCATCGGGTCGTCGATAAGTAGGATTTGAACGCACAAGATGACCGGTGGATGTCACTGTCAATGTAGTGAAGAAGGTATGCTCTTGAGGTGTGCCCACCACCACGTGAGGTGTCAATGTGGCAGTGCTGCTTTGCTGATCATCCACCTTTGGAAAGAAGCCCATACAGTTGCCAGTAAACCAGTTGCGAGTGATCCGATACATATCTTGCCACGTGCGTTGCGAGTGTCCAATGCAGTTATGCACTTGAGGATCGGGGAAATGCAAGGACCAAAATCGCCGCTTGTTGCCATTGTGGAAATCTCGCTTTGCACATGCTCGCCACAGTAGATCGTCGTAATTGTTGACCACGCCATACCATTGTCGACACACGGCAGAGCAAGCAGCAAGGCTACGGCCATCCAGATGAGCAAACACGGCAATCAAGAGTTCAGCCGGGAAACGGGGATCGTCGTCGGGTTGGCGGCCTGACATGGATATGGATGAAAAGGGAAATAAGAAAAAGAAAAAGGAAGCTGCAGTAATATGAGCACTCGAGCATTAAACACATCCACACATACAACCCCCTAAGCATACAAAGTATTCCAAACACAACCGGGGATATCATCCATGCTGTTGTGCAACTTGTTAACGAATGCTATATACATACAATAAAGCACTAGGATCACACCCTTATCATCATCCATCATTGGTCATAGCAGTAGAGAGGTTGCAAACTGCACGGTAAAGGAGAAGAAGACAACAACGAGGTATTATTTGACATATGATAATGTATGTACACATGTACAAGTATCTTTTATGTGGTCAACAATCGAATGCTGCTTACTGCCTTGCTTGTTTGCCATATTTTCTTTTCGGACAACATGGGCTTTCTCCACCATTATCCAATAACTCCTCACAGCATTGACGTAGTGCTCGAATGGCATCCTCACATTTGGATTCTTGATAATGATTCTTGGCGAGACAATCTTGAATAGCACAAGCTAATAGTGGGATGTTAATAAGTATAATTAGAAAGGAAGAGGGAGGGGGTAAAAAGCACTCTTACCAAACTTTTGACATGGTGGAGATGACTATAAAGATGAAAAATGATAAGCATAAACACGCGTCAGATTGCTATTCATGTTATTACCGGCATTGTATCAGGGATGATGCGGGGTGGTGTGTGTATGTGTGGGGGGGGGAGAGAGAGGGTGTAAAAAGAGAGGGAAGAAGAGGAAAAGAGAGCTACACAGCGGAAAATGAGCGACACACACACACGCACTGGGTGGGTAGGCAATGATGCAACTAAGAGAGTAAGAGAGCCTCGTGTGTGAAACAATGAGATACACATTAAGCGTCCGCGACCCGAGACTTTTTTGTGTCTTACCCTTTTTTCCTTTTTCTTTCAACAACCCCCAATGTCATGGCACAACTAGAAACGGTCTATGTCACTCACAACTTTGATGCTGAAAACGACGACGAGATCGCTCTCAAGGCAGGCGAACCTGTCATTGTCATTGAAAAGGACGAGGAATTCAAGGACGGCTGGTGGAAGGTATGTATCCTTGTATGCAAATAGCTTCAAGTTGCTCATATTCTAATCATTAGGGCCGTAATGCTCGTGGTGAGATTGGCTTGTTTCCTATGAACTACACATCCACCGTTGCACCTACCTCGCTTGAAAAGACCATTGGCTCGATTGAAGATGTCCTATCATCCATGCAACTATCCAATCCCACCGATGAAAGCCTTGGATTTATATCATCCGATGTCACATCCGCTAGCTTTGACAAGAGTCGTCGGAGCAGTGCCAGTGGTGCAAGTAGTTCCAACAACAACAACAACAATCGAAGCCCCATCACTAGAACCAACATGTATCGCAACCTGGATTCTTCATTATCATCCTCCCTTCTCAAAGACACTGCTCCAGAAGATTGGTCTACCGATCAAGTCGCTTTATGGATTGACATGATGGGATTCAAGGACGTGGCCGAGACATTCAAAAGTAGGTTGCTCGATTAGCTGTGGAAAATGATTTGTAATCTCATCCCATGTATGATTCATAGTGCAAGAAATCACCGGTGATGTGCTTTTGGAATTGACGCCAGAATCATTAAAGGAACTTGATATCGGCACATTCGGCAAACGGCATAAGATTCATAATGCTATTCAAGCGCTTCGGCAGGAAACCTTGCGAGTACGTATCATTGTTCTTAAAGCGTGATAATATCCATAGATTAACGTCATTGGCAGGATGATTCTAGTGTATCTCAACGCCATCGACGACGTCAATCATTAAGAGAATCATCAGCAACACCGAGCATTACCGGATCGGGATCACCAAAGTATCATGCCGCTGATCAACATGTGTCAGCATTTAATAGAACGCCTTCTGTATCTGGTATGTATGAGCGATATTGGATCGGGTGGATCTGGGAGTTTGGCAACTACTTGTCAATTACTCACGTGTAATCTAATTTTTATACAAACACCAATAGCACCTATTCTACCACACCAACAACGATCAACACCACCACCAAGAGTTGCAAGCCCTGTCCCATTATCACCATCCGATGTCCCTGTGCAGTATACCATAAAGTCATCCGTTGGCAATGCAATGTCGATCCCTGTAAGTTTGTTTTGAAACGCCGCGTGATAATATATATTAATTGGTTGTACAAAAGACGAGTTTGGATACGAATGACACCAGGAATGGCGATCTGACACACGGCACTACAAGATCGAATGGGTAAGTGGGAGCATGAAAGCGCGTAGAAAAGGAGAATACCTTTGAGGACGCGATCATTGATATCATTTTCACCATATAGACGCTCGAGTTTTCTCCGTGGATCATTTCTTGGCTCGGCAGCACAAAAACCAGGGAGCATCTTCTCCTTGGTCAATCGAAATTCAGTCGATGTAAGACGCAACACCGTGCTTGGATCAAAGTCAGGGAGCAACAATGAGCAGGGCAAACCTGATATGGAAGGATGGCTACATAAACAAGGTGATAAGTATCGCACGTGGAATAAGCGCTGGTTTGTTCTGCAAGGCATGAATCTCTATTATTTCAAGAGTCCAAAGGTAGGGCACACATTCACCTCCTGAAAAAAAACTTTATTCTCTAAAACAAGGAGATAGGATCTACGAGTGAAGGGCATCATCAACTTGGATGGATATCGTGTCTTGACCGATGAGACAATCCACTCGGGCAAATACTGCTTCAAGTTACAACATGATCGAGAAAGGACGTTTTATTTCTACACGGATTCGGAAAAGGTGATGAAAAGCTGGCTACGTGGATTGATCAAGGTCACCATTTCTCGCAACTACAATAGTAAGTGTCACGTGATACATATGCCTATAGGATCTCTTTATACTTATTCAAGATGGTATAGCACCTGTTTTATCATCCAACACGATTCCAACAGTATCACTTGATGCAGCACGCCGATTGAAACCACGACCTCCATCGATGGTGATGCAATCCAAGGATGATTTTGATTACATGTCACGATCGGATAATCGACCCTTTTCTTTGACAAATTACGAAGGTGGTGGATCATTATCACATCAACCCTCGTTGCGAGCTTCACGATCCGAATCCATGGCACCTTCCTTACGTGAACAAGCACGATCCCCATGGCGAGATCCAGTATCACGGCAACCCAGTCTTAGTAGAAGTGCCAGCATTGGATCATCATCAGGCGGCCGATTTCATTCTCAACGCAGCAACACTCAACCCCCTTCGCATACAGTATACGCTGTTCCTGAAGAAGATGAGGATACGATTGATCCCATTTGTGATTTTACACGCAAAAATGGTACCTTGTGGAGCAGCACGGAGGATGATGATGGCATTGATTACGTAAAGTGGGTGAACCAGCATTTGGAACGACCCATTCAACGTATTGCACAACTACAAACAGGGGATCTTCTTGTGGAACTACTTGAAAGGATCAGCGGCAAATCAGTACGTCGTCCTCCACCTTCTGGATCTGCTAGCATGCAAACATTGGATACCATTGTGGCAGCTTTCCGGTTTATGGGTCGTGAAGGGATCCGTATCGATGGAAGCTTCACTATCAAAGGTAAAATTGTTATCAGCGGCTATTTTCTTGGATGACTCACAACGTGTGTATAGATGTTTATGGTGGCAATGAAAGTAAAATCCAAATCATGCTTGATTCCATTAGAGATTGGGCTGCAGCAGAAGACCATCGAATCACTGACGACGCGGCAACTCATTTGTCATTCTAGTAGACTCCCAACATCCATCCCCCATCCTTTAACCATCCTCCTCCATCACGATGTACCATTCTTCCTTTTACACTTTAGCTACTTGTTGTACCACTTTTGTTTTGTAATAATAATAATTACGTTTCATCATCAATACTTTCTATCTATCGGTATTCTTTTGGGACCTTGGTTTCAAATTCTTTCCTGACGGCATCGTAAAAGGTTTGGCTGAGCAATACGGCTGCACCCACCACAACAAGGGCCTTGGAGGCACGAATAGTAGCATCAAAGGCTTCCTTGGTACCAGCGGCAGCAGCAAAGTCAGTGGTATGGTTGGCAGCTGTTGTGCAATTCATAGAGTAGAGTGGATGCAAACTTGGAACGCTGCTGCTTACATTACCTATACAACCGATCTTAGTAAAAGATGGATATAAGACAATGGGGAAAAAAGTGCACTTACCGAAATCTGTAGAGCCACCCATCATTGCGGTTTGTTCGGCTGGATGTGGAAAAACGACGCCTTCCTTTCGCATGAATGATGCATACATTTCGCCCATGACGCTGTTTTGCATCACATCATGAACCATGCCGAGGTCACGCCATTTCCATGTTACCTCGCATCCCGTAGCAATACCAGCTGCCTTAAAACAGTTTTCTACCTTTTCCATCAAACGCTTCACATCCGATACTCTGTATCCACGAACATAGAAGAGAGCTTTGGTATAATCGACAATGACATTTGGTGTTGTACCGCCTTCTTGAATAATGCCATGGATTCTGTCGGTAGGCTTGATTTGTTGTCGAAGCATGCTGATATTGGTCCACGCTTGTAACATTGCATCCAATGCGTTCAATCCTTGCCATGGTGCTTGCCCAGCGTGGCCTATAGCAAAAATACAGCCCTTAGCTCATGTACATTGGATTTCCATCATACCAACATACTAGGTTTGCCCCGAAACTCGACCGTAACGTCTTGAACAGCGGTCATAGGCCCAACATTAAGGTCGTGGGCGCTTGGATGGATCATAAGGCAAACGTCCACGTTATCTTCAAATGCTTTCTTCTTCATCATCACGATCTTGCCAACAAAACGCTCTACAATCCCCAAGGCAACCAAATGATTAGACACATGCTATCCCAATCTCGTAGTATAGTAACACCATCATCATACATACCTTCGCCTGGAGTACCAAAAAGAACCACCTTGCCAGTAGCCAATCCTTGTTCAAGCAACTTTTTAACGGCTATCACACACGCAAGGCCACTAATCGCAATACAATTATGACCGCAACCATGACCAATGTTGGGAAGGGCATCGTATTCTGAGCAGAAACCAACACGACGTCCCTCGCCTTTTGAAAACTCGGCCGTGAATGCTGTATCCATATCATATGCTTTACGCGTCACTGCAAATCCTTTCTTCTCCAAGTAGTCGGTCAACACCTCGTGTGCATGATGCTCTTGCATGGAGATTTCAGGATGTTCATATAGCTGTAGCAATACCCATATTAGATTAAATCACTTTGTGTGGTGGAAAAGACATTGACCCTTACATCTTTACTAATCTCATGCAGCTCGTTGGATACTTCATCAATGGCTTCACACAATACACGCTCCACTTGAGCCATATCTGATTTAGCATCGAGACATTGAAGAGCCGACTAGTAGTAGTGATAAGATAGATCAATGATAAGTAAGAATACAATGATACGTGTGTCTTCTACATACAACAACATACCTGGATGTTATCTGGGATACTTGAAGTATAAGCAGGAGGTGGGATTGTGGTTGATTCTTGGGAAGAAGACATGACAAAGAGTGGAAAAAAACACAAAGTACCCGAAGATCCGGACGTGTGCGTTTTTATTTCTTGTCGCGTGTGAGTCAACCCGCATAATAGAGTTCATGCGCATTTACCCAAAAGAGAAATGTCTTTTGAATTACAGCCACGTTGCTCACGGTCGTAGCTTTTTTCCTGGGAATTCATTGTTGACCTCTCTCAATGTTTTCCACGTAAACAAATACACTCGCTCGGTGCCGACAAGGTTACACGTATAAGTTAATGATTCTACTACCGTTCAAAGTTCTCGGACCGTTTAGCAGATTGATACTGGGTTTATTGATAAGGATACTTTTCATAATGATGAGGGGCTCCCTGATTTGACCATGTACACTGTCAACACAGCTTTAAACGACAGGAATCAAAAGGAAGATTTTGTATTACAATGCAAAAGAGATGATGTATAAAAGGTATAATGTATATCAGGCTTTTTAGACGCGAATGACGGGTGCGCTTTGTCTCCGGTCGGCGACTGCTTCATTCCATCGCTCATCTCGTCGTGTTAAACATGATCCATAAAATGGCAAGTTGTGTGAAGAAGAGGATGACGCTGCTGCTGTGGCTGCTGGTGATGGTGAAATAGATGGTAAATGAGTTGTTGATATCAGAGGTTCATGTTCATCCATGGTGCTATTCCTCCGTCGACCACTAGGAAGGTTCGTAGATGTGATAATGGTGGGTGAGGAAGAATTATTAAGCGACGGGTGATGCAATGCTGATAGCAGTGATGGTGTTGTACATGCTGCAGGTGGTTCAACGGGCTCGATTTGTTCGTAAAGAAGCATATAGGGATTGCTGTGTAAAGCTTCATCCACCGTACACAAGTCGACTTGTTCATCCGAAATCCGATACCAAGTACTGTCATCGCCTCGCATTGACCAGTTGCTCTTACATTTGAAGCAATTGCACGCATCCGTCACCAGTCGTCGCTTGTATGCAATGAAATGCCCAAAATCATGGCTGCCATAGTGCACAATCACACCCATAAGTCGATATTTGCTGTTCCCAGTATCACTCTTTCCATTATCATCCTTGGAGATCGGCAAATCAGGTTGTGTGTTGAGCGTGCCATTGGTGCAATAAGCTTGTAGATCCAATATCTCGGGAAAAGAGATGCGACAACCGTTTTTGAGTATAGCACCGGATGGATGGAATGTTGATCTCGACAAGTGTAAGCACAAGACCTTTGGAAGCTTGGCAAACATAGCTTGTTTGCATGACATTCGGCTCACGGTACGCAACTTTTCATCCTCCTCATGAATTTGCCCCGCATTCAAACGATGTTCCAATTCTCGTCGTTGCTTATCCAAATTCACCATCTCCGTCAAGATACGTCGTCGTTCGGCTTTATCAGCTGTAGCTTGCCTGGCTTGTTCTTGCATGGTTTCCACTTGAACGGCCATATCGCTTACTGTATCAATCAAGGCACATTTGCGGCACGTGGCGTCTGACAAATATTCCATTGCCGTGAATTCTCGTAAACATTCATCGAGTGTCGTGGCGTACTATTGCGTAATCAGCATGATAATCAACAAACACACCTCTACCATCCCATGTGATACTTACGGTATCAGGTAAAACCAATTGCACATTGTTGAAAGAAAAATGACGAATAGCCTCCTATGATAGAATGAGTACCAAGATCCATCTTTTTGTTCGCTTGATTCACTTACAGTGTAACCACATTGCATGCAAGAGAGTCGATTCGCCAACAGGCCTGTAAACGGATTCTCGAGCCGAGGGTCGTCGTTTTTGGAAGAAAAGAGGGAAAAGAAAAGACGTCGTCGGCTCGGCTTTTCACCATCGAAATGCAAGATATCCTTCAATCCTAAGCTGACGGCTGATTTCTTTGTATTCTGGTGGCATTCAAGATCGAGAGCACTCGTGATTAGCTGAAATAGTTCTTGGGCGTCCTGCTGATCATGGCTGCTAATACGACGATTGTTCATTGCGGCGACGAGTTCTTTGGGTCGAAAAGTTGAGCGTTTTGAGAGTGGTCGTGTGAGCAAACGTAATGTCTTTGCAAGTGAAAACGTCACTGGTCGTCGGGATTGTGGTTGTTGATTCATTTGATAATCCAAATAGAGTTGAAGACGTGGCAATGATGACAAGACCTTAAGTTGTATGTATGTGAATGTTAATACTTGATAATGCATGAATCATCACCCCTCGCATCCTCATCACCTCCTTATACCACAAGAGATCAACATCAAGGGACCCTTTCGTACCTGAAGAACAGAGTTGATGTAACATGAGTTGCCTGTATTCACCAGCCCCGATACAAGAGTAGTAGACCCAGCAGCAATATCCTCGCACAGACACACCGACTCAACAGGAGGCTGCTTGTTGCCGATCTCGTCCTCATCCATGGCAACCGAGGTGACTGATGAGCTCAACCAAATACCCGAACGTAGCGGCAGGTTGTAAATGGAGAGATAGTGACAACAAGATCGAGCGACATGGAAGGCTGTGGTTAAAAAAGAGTAGTCGTGGTGGAATGGAAACGCATGAGCCGCCAAAAGAATGATTAGCAATACAACGACAGCAAGGAAAAAGTGAATAAAGGAGGTGAGATCGGTCAAAAGGGTCTGGAGATTCTCCAGCGTCAATTGCATGCTTTTGGTGAAAAAGGCGTCGAGGAGGAAGGAGAGCGGAGAGAGAGAGAGAGAGGGAAGAGAAGGGTAAGCAGTAAGGGCACCAAAATTGATAAGAATGACTGATTTGCGTGCGGTAGGGTAAATCCAACCTAATTGCTTGTCGCACGCACCACGCACTTACAACCACATTGGGGGAGGGGGAGAAAATGACCCGTCGTTGCTATGAAGAAGAAAAGGAAAAAGGCAACTAGAACACAGATCTGATTTCTTTCATTCTTTTCTCTCTCACTCACTTTTTATTTCTACTCTCAATACAACTACTACTACTCTTTTAATCCATTTCCATTTCTTGTGTACGTGTGCATTACGTGGTTTGTTTTTCCTTATTATTTGTACCATTGTCGTCCTTCCAGTGTTGTTGTTCCCTTCTTTAATTTTGGTATGATCATCACCCTTTGTCAAAGCGATAGCGTTGATAGTGATCTTTTTGCGTTCTGCACCATCTCGTTGTCAGTTGAGCAAAGCCAGGCTCCTTGAGCGTCCTTTACAAAGTATTGGCTCGCTAGAGCTATAGTCTTTCTCTTTCTCTTATCTATCTTTCTATACACACACAAGCACATATACACTTCTTCTTCTCTCACTCTTTTCTCTTTCAAACACACGTTCTATCATCCCATCTTACGATACGTACACGTTGCCAAGTATCCACACACCACACGCACACACACGCACACACACGCACACACCTACATATATAGTTCACATTTCAACACGTTATTTGCTGGTTTCCAGAATGGTATTCTACGACGGCGTCAAGTTTGCATGTCTTTCTTGTATCAGGGTAAGCAGCTTACAAGGGAAAATGATGAATCATGTTGGGGAGGCGCACAAGCGGAGGATAGTGTGAACGAGTTAGGATGGGATGTGTGGGTGGATGGGTGTGGGTTGAGGAGAAATGAGGAGAGTTAGGAACGACAAGGGGTTATGTGATGCGGGAGTAAGGGAGCACAACCACGAAGCGGAGCAAACACCATCATTCTGATATCAACGTTGCTCTACTTTAGGGACACAGGTCATCCAACTGCAATCATGTGGAACGACCATTACTCGAAGTTCGAAAAAAAGGACGACCTGTAAGCCAATGTGCCTATTGCAGAGATTTACGCAAGACCAGACAAATCCATGCTAAATGTGCGTGCAGCAACAAAAACAAAGGCAAGTACATACATCATGCACAAGAACGAGTTTCTCTTTATTAGGACATCTCCATATTAATGAGATCAATTAGGCAATTCCCATTTGCTCACAACGACCACCCACAACAACAACAACAACAACACTGATGAATACCATCAACTCGCTCATGCACCTTCTTCTATGCCTGCTGCAGCTGCTGCGGACAAGTGTACTTGTACGGAAAAGGCTAAAGTAGTCCATCTACCCCAAGAGCAGCAGGAATGTTGTGCAGCCACAATCACAAAGAAACGACCCTCCCCCGTTGCTTCGGATGTGGATGATGATGAACATTATCATAAAAGACGACAACGACCCAAGGCAAAAGAATACGCCCATGTCAATCATCCATCATCATCATCCCCACCTCCTCCTTCTTGTGCACAACAACAACAACAGCAGCAGCAGCAGCAGCAACAACAACTTTCACTTGCTATTACGGATTGCAACGTTGCACTTGATGAGTTGAGTCTTGATCCTACATCATTTGCATTATCACTTTTACTCTTACAGCAGCAGCAACAACAACAAGAGGTCTATGGTTTTGCGGTGCCACCATCATTATCCTCATCCACAACAGCTGCAGCTGCAACAACAGCATTGGTGGATTGCTGTGACAGTTTACTGCAACAGCAACAACAACAGCCGTCTCCTTCCGAGTTTGCAGTGCCAACTTGTTCGTCGTCGTCTTGCAGCAACAATACCAGCAATAACAGCTCATCTCCTCCACCACCATTTTATCCACAACAACAACAGCAATCACTTTGTGGTAGTCTTATGCCACAACATACATGTGCCCCAGCAGCTTCTGGTACTGCAGCACGTACGCAGGGGGAATCTGTCATGCTAACCATCACACCCTTGTCAACAACATCATCGGCAAGTACCCGATCGCGTATTGTGACATGTTACTGCGGTGATACATGCACATGTCCTGGTTGTTTTGTTCATCCACGCCAAGAATGGTTTGCAGCACAAGCGCTCCCTTCTTCAACCGCCTCTTCATGCTATAATGGCTCCTCCGATGATGAATAAGACATCACTCTTAAAAATAAAAATGGATGATAAAAAGTAGACCATAGAAAATGATGGATCCTAGTTCATCTTGCAATTATGCAGCTCACGTACATTATCGTATCAGCCACTATGACATGCAGTTGTAAATGCAACACAATTACTATAACGCTTTTTCTAATTCTAAAGAAAGGAAGAAAGGGGGTGGTGTGATGATGATTTCCCCTTACAGGCTCATTATGAAACACGATGCACAATGAAATATCTACCTGTCATATAAGAATGATCATCATGGTGGCAAGGGTGGGAAAGAGTGAATGGGGGACACAAACAAAGCCTACGACACACGAAGCAAAAAATAGGATGCAGACGTTGCAGTCTTAAAACCTCTCTCAACTCTCAAGAGTGCTGTGCTCAAGTAAAAAAGAGTCACAAGGCACAGGAAAACGAGTTCAAAACTCATTTCAATTCATTTGGATATTATCATTTTCTTTTTAAAAGTGGATGGCGGGGAATAGTTCAGCGAACCAAACTCTTCCCCAAAGCAAAAATTGTAGCCTCGAGACACCCCGAAGGATGTTCGCAGACAAGCGGCCACCGGGAGTGCAATGGTAGGCCATCTCGCCTGTGTGCCCAGCCTCCTTGATCACCAGACACACGACTCAGGTAAGTATGAGTTGTTCAGGTTGCGTTTTCGCCCTCCTTTTATAGTTTTTTGGGGTCCCCAATTTTTCACCAACGGGTTTTGAAAATGATGGATCGGGTACCCTGAATCTTTCCACCACATTCCACGTCCGTCTATTGGATCCACGCTCGTCTATTGGCCCACTTGGCACACACCGCTTGTGAATTCGCTACACCACCCTCTCTCTTTTTGGCCCATCCATCAGCATAATCCTCATAAATGACTTCACCTCCTACCTGCTCCAGTCAAAAGATGCTCCTTGCCCTTTAAATCCTTTTTTCATCCAAACAGCCTTCTCTTTTTAATCACATTACGTGCCATCCTCATATCTGCTATGATCCAAACCATGATAATCCCATACCAACATCCTGGAGATCGCTGTGTTGAAATATGCACGGGGCAACAAAGAACGTGTTCAAGGTGGCACATGCCTTCCAACCCATTATGGCAACCAATTGATTTGTTCATGTGTAAAAGACTTTATATCTTCAGTGCGAAAAGATTGAAAAGAGGTGCGGATCAATAATGGGTTGTAATATGTACATGGATGTGTGTGCGTGTGTCGTTGTCATTGAATGGGAAGGTGGATCGAAAGGTTGACGTGAATAGCTTGCTTTACAGCATCAGATCCAATACTTGCAGGATAGCTACATAGGATCGACAATGTGAGTTTTCCCTCTGCCATGCAAATCATCCATCATCCTAGTTACCTCCTCCAACAAGTGCAAATGCAATGATACCAAAGGCCCAGTAGGTGATGGGGATATTGATCGACTTCTTTTCTTTCTAAAGAGACGATGACAATCCTCGTCAGTCATAGTCCTTGCACCACAAATACCAAGAGTCATCACTTACCAAAGAAGACTTCACTTGACCACGCTTGTTAATGTTGGCTTGGTAAACAGCATTCTTCTTGCGGATCGTGGGTGCAGTAGCCTAACAAGGGCCACATGTCAATGGTGATTGCAAGAGTAATGGCGTGGAGAGCTTCGACTTACCATGGCGATGAGAATACAGAAAGGGAAGGAAACAAAGGTATGCTGGCATTTCCCGCCATGAATTGTACTATTATAGGAACACAGCTACAACGAGGCATTGTTTGATTGGCGGACTATGGACCTCATTTGTAACAGAATCGGACTTGGTGTTAATTGCCTTACACACTGCCATTCATGCATTGTTGCCATGTACAACCAGTGGGCCAACGGTCGTCTAGTAAACCATCTTTTAACAAACGATCCCACCTCTAGCTCTTTAGCAAGCTGTTATTTAAAATGTTGTTTCTTTCATGATCCTTTATGCTCTTCTTTTATTTGCTCAAGCAGCTGCTTTAATAAGGATATCGAATAAAGGGAAGAAGCTGCGATGATGGATTGTACACTGCGACCTTGGTTTATCCTTTGCAACGGTTTAGAAATATGCACCTGTGTCATTAGTGAAAGCCTTGCATGCAGCTGCCATCGAAAATGAGATCAGGGATCTCGACAGCTGACATCTACTACTCACCTAGGAGACTATGCAAACCATACTAAGAGAATCCAAAACCACTTTTATGGTCACAAGACGCTCGTAAGATTTGTTATGGCAAACTTGATGACAGCGTACGGAGGTAAATATAGATCGACCTTTGGCATACCTCCATAGAATTTGTTAGCGAAGCATGTTTAAAGAAGGATGTAATCGATGCTTTAGGAAAATTATGTATTAGCACGAAACAACAAAAGGCGTAATCGATCAAGCCATATAGGTGATGATCCTGTTTCAGTTTAATGTAACTTGGGCTTGGCCCACCATCAACTACTGCTTGATCACGCTTACACCACCGCGTATATTTAGAACAGAGCAATTAGATTTCTACATGGTTCCCATTTATGGTCATGACATACATTGATTATGTGTATGCCATTGGCATTCGTTTGTTGCCTCCAGCGATTGCTTTTCATGACATAGATGATATTGAGACAAAACCATATCCACTATCACATCCCATCACTGCCTATGCAATAATTGCCATTTTCGATTGCTGGATGCTGAGTAGAGTCATTGTAATGCGCGATGACAACAGTGTTTCAAGTGACCCAGGTTATAGATGTTACTGCTCAAGATTCTTGGAATCCATATAAGCATCTTGACAAAAAACCTATAGAGGCGTAGATGGCACTACTCGCAGAGGAGCAATCTTGAGATGGCCATTTTGCCACTTAGATGGCTAAAACGTTGATATTGCATTATCGCAGCATGTCATGTGCACTCATTATCGATGATGATGGTATGCGTTTGAAGGATAGGATATATGCTGACGCGTGACATGTGCCGGCTCATCCACATTTTTGGATAGAAAGGATTTTAGGTTTTCCTGAGCAATGCAAAGAAAAGATTAATGCTATTCTTTAGACCCGCCTCGTGCAGCAACATGCAGCCACAGCAGCAGCTGTTGGGTGTTGTGTATGTATACGAACCCCCCTATCCTGATCTAATGTGTCCATTGTGCATGATGTGAACTTGTGTAGGCACAAAAACACAAAAACATACACGTTGCTATGATGTTGTTGTATGCAAGTATCATTGTGCACCCTCACAATACACGTCTGCAGCATGCCATCTTTGAGCACATGGACATGGGTGTGCCGAGGTGACGCTGCAGGCACATTTATGTATACACACAGGCGTAGGCTTTGTTGTTCTTTTGCTGCAGACTAAAGGGAGTCTAACCAAAAGCTATGAAGGAGTACCTTATTCGGGCATTTTTCCATTTGGTTTTACAAAGTGGAGACGACGCATATAACGACCATCGACCCAAAACCATCCAAACCAACACATCTCTTCCCTCACAGACCCTTCGCATTATCATCATCAGCAAACCCCATTGATCCAACACACTCCCCCTCCTCCGTTGCCACCCCTGTTATTATAGCCCACCAGGTCTCAGATTAATAACCTTTCTCTTTCGCATACGTCTCTCTCTCGCTCGCTCACTCTTTTACCCTTGTTTATCCCTCCTTTGTGACCCTACCATACATCATGGCGATGCACAACGATTCAGCAAAAATACTACATGCACCATCGCCACATGTATCCATCCATAGCGAAAAACCAACAGGAAGTGGTCTTGAATCTGGTGGCGAGACTGGTGTAGCTGTTTCGGTTCAACAAGTGGAACATGTACCAGAGGGTACTGCATCACCCGGTAAAGCTCTCTTCATGCTTCTTAAAGCTTTTGTGGGAACAGGTGTCATTTTCTTGCCTGGATCGTGAGTTGAACAGCATGTATACATGAAAAAGGTTAAAATGAGGCTGACATTCATCTTTCATTTGTCTACAGGTTCGTGTCAGGTGGCCTAGTCTTTTCGATCTGTCTAATGATATTTATTGCCTCCGTTTGCTTGGTCGCCTTTCAAATGCTGATATATGCCCAACGTCAAGTGGGTGGCTCGTACGATGCTGTGGGTGAACGGCTTTATGGTCCATGGTTACAGCACATTATCAAGTTTTTCTTGTGTTTATCACAAATGGGTTTTGTGGCATCGTATTTGATTTTCATTTCTCAAAACATTGCTCTTGCCGTTGATCATCTTTCCAACTGCACGTCATCAATCGATTCCAAATACTATATCTGGATGGTCCTTGCCATCATTATACCCATTACTTGGGTGCGGAAGATTGCACGACTTTCATGGTTCGCTATCATTGCTGATGTCTTCATCTTATTTGGCTTGATTTGCGTGCTCTACTTTTCAGCCGCCCAAATCGCACAGCAACATGGCCCAGGGCCCAACTTGCAAATGATCAATGGCCAAGACTTTGCTCTTATGATTGGCACAGGTATTATTTCTTCATCCATGCTCTCCATTTCCTCCCCAATTAATCCAAGGAATGTTGTATTCTATAGCTGTATTTTCCTTTGAAGGCATTGGCATGGGTACGTATATGAGATCAAAAAGCATAAAAGAGAGTTTTTGAGGAGTGAGGAGTGAGAAAAGGGGGGTTGGCGGTATACAGATCAGTGTATCCCCATTTTGTTTGTATCAATATGGCCACAAGATCTGTGATTTATTATCTCTGACGCCATCATTCATTCCACATACCATATAGTGATACCCATTGTTGAAGGCATGAAGGATCCTGACAAGTTTCCAATGGTGATGAATTTGGGTCTCCCCATTGTGGGTTGCATTTTTGTCCTTATTGGCGCTATTGGGTATTCCGCTTTTGGTGACAATACGTATGCGAGCGTGGTGGCCAACTTGCCCGCCGTACCCCTTTCCACTGCCGTTCAGCTCCTATATGCGTTGGCCATGATTCTCACTTCACCCTTCATGTTATACCCTGCATTGACCATTATTGAACAAGGCCTTTACGGCAAACATGGTCTTTTTGGATACCACAGTGGACGTCTATCACTGAAATGGAAGTGGATCAAAAACTTTACGCGCTCCATGGTCGCTGTTGTATGCGCTATTGTAAGCTTTGGTGTTGGTCCATCAGGGCTCGACAAGTTTGTGGCTCTTGTGGGGTCCGTTGCATGCATGCCGCTTTGTTTTATTTTCCCTGGTAAGTATTTCCCACCGCAAGCATCATCCATGTTTGTATATGTACTCAACCCTTTGATGTATGTTTGTAGGCATGTTCCATTACAAAGTAACAGATAACAAATGGAAGCGTATTGGTGACGTTATCATGACATTGTGGGGATTTGGTATTACCATCTACACAATGTATGTAAATATCCACTCGTGGGTCTCCCCTTCAGTACCCAATCGGCCCACACCCGATACTTGCCCAGCATAGACTTCTAAGATTATTGTATACAAGCTATACCCCTCTGCCATCAAGTGGATAAGAGTGAGAAAGCAATACCTTGTCAACCTATATGGCTAGGGTGTATTCTCCTTTATTCGCTTCTTTGTTCTTTCCTCTCGCAATTCCTTCCTCCTTTCCCCCCTTACTGAAGTGTGTTTCACTATCATACGCACATTGCTATCCTGTATAGAAACAACCGTTGTATTCCCTTTCTGGTTAACCACTAATCATTACACATCACCCGCTTTGTCATTCATAAGAAATATTTGCCCTCCCTTCCAAACCTTCCCAAACGACAATTTTGATATTGTTGTAGGCGGTCTAATTTGTTTAATCGTTTCATGTGCGAGAAGAATGTAACAATGGGGATGTGTATCGAGTGTGAAGCGTGTGTATAGAGAAAATTCGGGAGATTGATGATGGTATGGCATGGTGGTGGTGGTGTTGTTGTTGTGGTAGTTGTAATCGGCGAATTCTAATAGCTGTGCCATGAACATGTTTCAGAGTCGTCATCGTCAGAAACTTGATGATCGATTGCTTCTTTTTCGTTAGCGGTGACAATGGTGGCGGTTGTACTATCGGTTGTAGGCTGTATAGACGGGGTATCGGGATCATTATTAGGTGGAACTTGATTTTTGTCGTAGGTTTGTTGAGAATGAAGAGGATTGTTGTTCGCACTGCTTTCGCTGCCAGCGTCAACGGTGGTCGTCAATGAACTATTGGACTTGTCACTACGATAAGCTTCCACAGCTCAATTCATGCGAGACAAACGCCTAATCCCACTCTCACTCGTATGTACTTACTGTATCGCTGGATGATGTGTTACATGCACCACTGCTACCACCCCCGTTATTCTGTGCAGCTTGAAGCTTGAGTTTCCTCCATAGATCTTCCTTGTCCTGTCGACGTTTTTGTGTGCTAAATATGGAAGAAAGAACACAAAGGTGTTAACGACCTTATCCAAAAACAACATCCTTTGCTGTCTACTCACTTTTCATTTTCTTTGATGTAGCGTTTAATACAATCATCGAAAAGCTCGGGATTCAACTCCATCATGATGCGTAGAGCGTCTGAAACAAGATCGTGGATCACCCTATAATCGTATAGGCAAAGTAAGTCGTTCATTCTTGATCCTACTTTCCCCTCGCTTCAAGCACTTACCGATTCCAATGGCCCTTAGAATGTCGATACAAAGCTGGAAAGACGACTGGCATGATGGTCTCGATATTATCCCCCATAAGATTCACGATGTATTCATTGTTCCAATAATAAAGAGCACGTTCAGCAACCTAAAAAATGGTATGGTTACAATCCCGCTATAATGATCACATGCGCAATATACCTGGAAATGTGGGCTGGATACACAAGACCCGAGTCGTTGGAATAAAGGTACCATAATCTTTTTGAATTCAATCGCATCCGTAACATCCAAGATCTCCTCCATTTCAGTCAAAAACATCACTTCCTTGGCACTATTGACCTTGGGCCAATATCGCAGTAACCCAATGACGATCTAAGATTGTCCCCAATAAGTCATCCGCAAATATACATTCATTTTGATACTTACCTCCGTTGTCAGTGCTGGATCCTTTTCTAAAAACTGGACGACGCAGTATGCCAATTGAGGATGATATAGTGATAGCATAGACGGCTTGTGCAACGGTATTAAGACACGGAACAAAAATGTCTTGTGCTCGTCTTTGAGTGGCAATGCAAATCCATTGATGATGCTATTATATGACAATACTCAGCGCTCAATCAACGTACCTATTTCATATGCGGTATCCTTACCTTCCCATGATTTCAAGGAGCTCAGCAATGCCATTGAACTTCTCCGTTTCATAGATGTATTGGAAGAAGATGTTGCTGATGGATCGACGTATGAATGCTCGCAGCCCAAGGAATTTGCCATAGATACGGTGCAAGATCGTTTTGAGAAAATCCCGTTCGCGTGGATCCTCGCTATCAAACAACTCCAACAACTACACCAAAGCTTCGTCAACTAATGGATACACATTTTTCAAATACCAATTGCATACCTGTAATATAAACTTTTGATCAATGTATCTTTTGGCCACTTGAGTGTTGAAGTCAGGTGATTCCACGAAGCGTAAAAAGAATTCGTACACCAGTTGTAAATGGGGCCATGCAATCTCCAATACAGGTTCCTCTTCATCTGCATCAGCTCCTTCTGCAATGGTTTTGATTTGGGGCGAAATCGATCGGAAAGTATTGACAGCAAACTAAGCATAAATGTGAATCAATGGCCATTCACTATGATCCATCCCCCCTAAATCACTTACCATCCGAATCACATCTGGATACAACATATCAGTGATGACGCCTCGTCCAGTAGCCACATACTCCAGCAATTCCTGTAGCGCTTGACGTTTGATCTCCTTTCCACGCAAGTCTTTGGCTGGATCATTGAAATCAAACATGATTTGGCATTGGCCAAGCTTCCTCATAAACAATTTTTGTCGTTCAGCAGGGGATACCTCTATATATGCAAACTCATTAGAGCCCATGGGGTATACACACATGTATGTATGTATGTATATACTTACCATTAAAGCGTGGTGTTGGTTCCAATTCAACATGATCTTGTTGAGCAATGAATCTTGAAGATCGTTGCCTTCGTGGTGTCTTAACAACGGGGATCGTATCTTTGGGAACGCTGGGTGGTAGACGATGATTGCTAGCACTAGCCCCGGCTTTCGGTAAATCTGGCATTTTCCCTCCTGATGCTGCTGCCGTTGTCGTTGCCGGTTTGGATGCATGCTGTTGCTGGAGTAAAATTTGATCCTTAATAAGTAAATGATATGAAACTGTGAGGGAGAAACAAGACAAGTCTGGGTCGGCATAGTGATAAACGATGCTTGGGAAAATGAGACGACGTGATTCACAAGCAAGGTACGCTTCACCACCATGTAGCATAATAACGTTGCTTTGCTTATCGTCTTTTTTCCTTGGCCACTCATAAAGCACTTGCCGTATCCCGTCTCCTGCCTGCTACCTCATCACCGTACCTGTTGTTGCTGTTGTTGTGTTATGGCATCGGTTGATAAAGAAGGTTGCGATTGTGAAGTTGCTTTCTGTTGCTGCTGCTGATTGGCATTGTTGGAAGAACGTTGTTGTTGTTGCTTGGATCGAGATTTCGAGTCTCCTTGATTCTGTGATTTGCTTCTAGAAAGCTGAGAGAAAGCATGGTGAGCGTGTCTGTAGGAGTAGCGTGCAAGAGACCAGATCATGAGAGAAGGGCGTCGTTTGCAGAGGGTTCTGATGTGACATTACGTACCACGCCCTTTAGACCTTTCATCATTTTGCCGGTATATTGATAGCGAGAGAGAATACAGTTTCAAAGAAAAGCGTATGCAATGAATAAGACAAGGAAAGTAAAGAGAGAGAAAAGAGCAAGTAACAAAAAGAGAAGTGGAAGAGAGAGAAACAGCGTGCAAAGGTGGGTGGGTATGCTGGCATAAAGTTGCCGTACATGGTTGCCTCTCCGATATGTGTGGCATGCTTTGATCCAACTAGATAGCCCTACCTACACAATATGGGCCTTGTATGATTAACTAAACCATGCACATGATGCTCCAGGAGGGAACGTATGGCTACCTTCTTTTCCCCTTTTTCATTCGCTTATTGCTTAATTCATGGTGCACCCTTCTTCGGAGACAGAGGCTTGTGGTATTGTTAGCATTGTGTACCGTAATACAACTTGGCGCCAAAAGTGCGTGCCACTCTCCCAGCAAGCCTTTACTCACTCAAATGTATAGCAATCCATAACCAAGATCCATCATTGGTACTGATACATCGCTGTAAAACGTTACTGCGGAGCAACATTAACATTCTCTTACATCTACTCCAACTTTTCCGGAGATCATTCCCAAACAATTAAGTGATCTCTTAATTCATCACTGCTACTACTATTACCCCACCCATGTTACCTGAATATGCAAATTCTCACCGAACAAGCAATGGATCAGCAGAACGTTCTTGATTCTGGAGGGATGTTTTACTCACGTGCAGGATTCAGGCCCCAAAAAAGGGCACCACATTTGGCTATGCCGTGCATAAGTGGTGCCTTCTTTGCAGATGGATGCTGGATACTCTTCTTGTCATTTATTTGTTTCAAGAATATCATAATACATGGTGCATTGATTCAGCTGCGCAATTAGCCGCAGCATTGCTTTACTATACGCATAGCAGAGGATGAATGTATAGACTCTTGGTGCATGGCAACATCTGTTGTCATGCCAACGCAGGTATTGAAGCTCGTTTCCATAGGTGCCCAAAAGGGACATTCCGATCTCAAATTGTATCACCATCTGCTAGCTTTGGTTTGTGCGTTACAATCCGCGCCGCACATCATCTCATTTATTGTTGTGGCAAATTCTTAGTCTTCATTTCATGACCTTACGTTAAGAAAGCCAAGCCAAGTAGAATGGTCAAACACAACGTCATTGAGAAAAATCTTGTCCTACCAATTGCTGCAAGCGAAAGGTGCCGTTTTCGAAGAGGGTGGTTCCCCTTTTGATGCGTTGCTGAAGGCGCAGCCCAAACATTATCCTCATGTCCTGAAAGCAAAAAAATATATAAAGAGGTGGATTTGTGTTATGAAGCCGTGGCAAAACAAATGTTTCTCTTTCAACCTTTATATTTTCGCACGTTCTTTGACACAGCAGCAAGCCTATTGGAAACGCTGACAGATGACAGCTTTTGGATATCTCTTGTTGGCGAACGTGTCTTCTCATTGGTGAAGCGCTACTCGGGGAACGATGCCATCCTCGTTGGCATTTTCCTCAGCTTAGGACGTAAGTATATGATCAATGCGTCATCTAGTCCAATGCATAATAATCCTTATATTGTGCAATTGCTTCCAGCTACATTGCTCTCCATCTTACAAGGATGCTATTGGACCATCAAGAATACCTTGGATACCTGGCTCTATGTATCGGTTGAGATCGTGGAAGAAGAAACCATATTTAACCCCGTTCAAGAATTTGTCAAGAAACGATACCGAACAATACAAGAATACAAGGTGAGATAGAGGAGCTTTGAAACATTGTATTTTGGTGTTTTCCTAATAGCATACCCCCATACATGCTTCCCCATAGAATGTTTCAGGTGTTACAACTTACCGAACCATACGACGCAACAATCGAGATTACGACGAAGAAAGGTCACGTCTTGGGCTTGTGCCTAGTAAGTGTGCAGCTCTATCAATTGCCACGACCACCCATAACGATTTCGATTGCTTGATCTTGTAGAATTGGGAACAACGAGCAAGATCATATACAAGGGACATACATTGTGGATCCATCGGTACGCTATGTCATCAATGGATCGAACCACAAGCAAACGATCCATGAGTCGACAAAGCCGTGAGATCCTTGATGCATTGAGCGAATCAAATCTTGTACTTGTGATAAAGTAAGTGATGGGTGATGATGGATAATGGCACATGACGTGATACACGACATAGGGTGGCACCATATTGACAATTATTCTCAGGATGCGCAGCCGCAACCTTAAGCTTTTACAAGACATCATACAAGAATGGGTCGATGAGTATTATGATGAGCGGGATAGCGAGGTAAAACAACAGGATCTTTCCATACTATACATGACTTTTGGGAATATGCTTACATTGTCAGCATAGTTGATTGTGTACAAGTGTATGGGTGAATTCTGGCAACGACACTGGGGTGAATTGTGCTCCAAGCAGGTGCGACGTTTCGAATCCGTGGTGCTTAAAGAAACCCAAAAAGAGGAGCTGCTCAACGACTTGCTTGCATTCCGCACACAAAAGGAGTGGTACACTGAAACAGGAATCCCCTATCGACGTGGATACCTTCTTTATGGGCCACCTGGTACTGGCAAAACATCCTTTATCCAATCACTTGCCAGCAAAATGCATATGAATGTGGCTCTCATTAGCCTTACCACGCCCATGGATGATGACACTTTTACACAAATGCTGATCACGGCACCCAAAAACTGCTTTATCGTGATGGAGGATATCGACCATTGTATAATCGATGATGGCGACGGCAGCGAAAAGCATCATGGTAGTCGACGTGTTACTGCAAGTGGTCTACTCAACGCCCTTGATGGTGTTTATTCGGCTGAAGGATCAGGTTTGCAATGACATAGCTGGTGGTAGGGAAAATTCACTTACAACAAGGGTATTCTTTGTAGTGCTATTTCTCACATGCAACGACATTACGCGTGTGGTACCTGCATTGTTACGACCAGGAAGGGTTGATTTCAAGATGGAGTTGGGTTATGCCGATAAGTATCAAATCGAAGCTATGTTTTGGCGATTCTTTGGTGACCCTGGATCGAAAAAGGACCAAAGACTGATACCTTTTGTTAACAAGTTATTGGCGTGCCTTCCATCTGATTACCTTACACCAGCCGAACTACAAAGCTTTTTCATGATTCATGCCATGGCCTTACGAGCGGGAAAAGCAGCAATGATCAGGACCGGTATTCAATTGCCAAACGGTAACGCCAAAGCCCACGAGGATGTCGATCCTATCATGCATGATACCGATAGCATCAGCAGTGCTAGCAGCATACGACGACACCAGCTCAAGGCTGCCACATTGGAACATCTCATATCAACCACGCCCACTTTTTTGGAGAAGGTCAAGTACGATAGAGAGCAGGCACACAAACATGAGCAATCTAAGAAGGAAAAAGGAAAAGACAAGGCCTAGGGTCGGTGACAAGATGCCACACTTAGACCCAGACAATGAATCAAGTAGCTTAGCCCAAATAAAATGCACGCGTGTTACCCCTGACACACGTAGCAAATAAACGCATACATATTGCTTGCATTTTGAAGAGATGGAAAGGAGAATAGAGCTTCATTTTGGAATATGCCGTGCAATGAAGTTGACTTGATCCACCCCATTTAGCCAAGCGACCGCCATGGCAACCACCTTTATGTGCATACCCTATCACAAACACCTTTTGTCCCACGTTGCACTACTTGGACAACGAGGTGCATGGGCCACCCTAGGTTGTATGAGCCTAAAGAGGATGGCTTTTGCTACCCAATGTAAGCAACCAATGTTTGATTCGATCATCGTACTTGCCGAAAAACAATCCCTCATAGCAACCATCCCTACGTTCCATGGAAACAACATTTTACTTTTATGGAATTGAAAAACAACGCAGCATGACATAAAATATGGTGTATGGTATGAGGTAGCTGTTGCACAAGTCATAGAATTAAAACGTCAATGACACCCGTGGTGAGTTTGCTCTTATTGCGTAAGGGATAATTACACGCGTCATGTGGCTATTCGATGTTGTTGCTGCTACTGCTGCTGTTTCAATACCAACCGTGGCTATCCAATTGCTTGTAAGTCTCTGTGCCTTAAAAGACAGGATGTTGCAAACGTTCACGAGGACATGTGCATGACACACATATATACAACAATGATTACATGTGGACATTTATTATGTCAGTGTGGTGTACTATGTAGTGGATTTGCATGGATGACTTGGATGCACGTGATAGTGGCTACTGCCACACAATTTGCCTTTTCCACGCCCCTGCGTTTGATAGCTGCGGTCTGGGACTTGCCGATACTGCGTAATGGGGCATTTACTTAAACATGGGGATAAGGATACATGGCAAATCGGTAGATGCGAGTGATTTAGGACCAACAAATCTCGGCGTGTGGTGCATAGGGTGGCCGATCAGGGCAATAGATGATAGGGAGCTATGGATGAAAAAGGTATTATGACTTACACTTCTAGCAAAAAAGGGCGTGTGTAGATGAATGGGTAATGAAAAAATCAAGCTTGCTTGCATATGATATACCGGTCTAAATAATCTACTTACAGGAACAAGGTGCGAGATCGGCCGTTCTGCACCCTCCTTCTTCTTATCATGCCCCAACAACTACCACTGCACCTGCATCTTGCTAGTTTTTCTTTACATCTCATATATGGGTTTCCTATGCAATACCCCTTCCAGATGATGATGCGGCAATAATCCACCCGAATTTTGCTATTCTCAATTGTGATGGATGCTGTCATCCTTCGACATTGATACAAAGTTGGTCCAATCTTTGAAAGCGTGCAATTACGGTATGAGTCAAAATGACGGAAAAACACAAGTCTTGTGCTTTCATGTGGTCAGACGCACAGCCATCGCCTCGTGCGTTTGTGTGTGCCAGCAAAAGTAAAAAGCTATCGGAAAGCGACATGCAATGCATAAACCAAATGACCACACACAAATACATACGCACACTCACGCAAGCCATAACGTATCCCCGTTCATCCCCGCCCATCAGAGTTTACGCATAGAAGCCCTCTTCATGGTTTATGTAATGGGCCCTGACGACTTGGGTGTCTCAATTAGCAGGAATCACCAACAAAAATTACCGCCTACAATATCCACCCCCTGTGAATGAAGGCTATTTGTACAATAGTTTCTCCTGTTGTTGTCTAGCTCTTCTCCTAAACAACCCAACCAAATCGAGGAACAAGGAAACCCATTTTTGGGGGAGGAAGAGGAGATTTGATGTAGGAAGGGGAATACTAGAGACACGCACACATAAATCATCTACATAGTGAGAGAGAAAAAGATGCCAGCTGCATCACATTGGTGATATGAGAAAGAGTGACAGCTATTAGCAATTGCTGCACATGTGCTAAATCGGCTGCTACTACGGCCGAGTACATCATGCGACATTGGACCGAATGAAAATTCTTGATGGCTCTTTACAAACATCACACCTACAACAAATACCTCATCCATCCAATACAGAAGCAACGTATACTACTAATCATGATCGTGTGTTAGGTCTTTGGATCAAAAGAAATATGAGCTTACTGCTTGCTGAGGAAATCCAAAGCTTTATAGCTGAAACAGGGAGGATCACAATGCCAAAGGGAGAAAGTAAAAGAGCCATTACACGAGAAAGAGGGCACGAGAACACAAGTTATTTGCAATATCGGCTCATTGGTACCATCCACTTGCCCGCTATACATGCTCAAGTGCTACTGCTTAATTTTATGGTTCTAGTCCAATTTGCCATGTCAAAGAGTTTAGTTTGGTAACAATGGAAACTCAAGGATCGGCGTGCCGTGATCGGTTTGACACATCCAGAACCATGGGGCTGTATACCGAATGCTTTGTCATACCCCCACATATACAACATTTTCCCTTTTCCTCTATGCTGGCATTAGGGGTTTTCTATGTAAACATGCTCCTTGTCGCTCTCCATCAGGGCTAACTCTTATTAGTAGACATGCGTCAGCACAAGGTAAAAAACAAATGAACGAGCGAGAAAAGGTAGGTTACAAGGGAACGGACATGCCATGCACGAGAAGGGAGCGTTAGGGGGAGGAGGAAGGGTCCTTTTAATTTTGGTTTACTTTGCATTTGCATACATTGTATTTCCTATTTCGTGGGCCACACGCCCAAAATGCGTTTCCGGTAGGCTACGTTTCTCTCGTTTTCTTTGAATGAAGCACTATTTAGCGCATCAGGATACGGTAGAATGATTGAATGGCTGGGTCCGAGATTTAGAACACATGTCCGTGGGTTATGATGTTGGTGAATTAGCCAGGATAGTACCACCATATGCAGAAGGTCCTGACACTACAAAGCTATTGTATTACTTTTGGGCTATAGCAATCGGTTATCATGCCGTGTCAATAAAAAAAAAGCATGCAGATAATAAAAAGGTCTTGTTACTCCTCCTCCTGTTTGCTTTCCTTGCTTTTCTCTTTCTCTTTTTACTTGTGTGTGTCGAAGTTATTTATCTTTACGCATTTCCCGCCATTGTAATCGAACCCCATTGTGCCACCCAAATACCATCCATCAACCTATCAACTGGTTTCCTTAGCTAAAAGCACCTTTTTTATACGAGCAGACACACTTAGCTCTCTCGCTTCTCTTTCTTTTCGTTGCCTCTTCTATTCCCTCCTCCTCCTCTATAATCGGTCACTCTCTCCTTGTCATCATACTTGTGTGTTTGGATCCAATCTGTATTTGTTGTTTAATTGTCATCCAAGGAACGACTGAAAAAGGCACATACAACACCAGCACGCCGACAACAATCCATCCCTCTCTTTCCCTTTTACTACTATTAACAACGACAGCAACATGAATCGAATCAACAACAGCTTTGATGGTGGAATACGCATGCACACACCACCCAATTACTACCTCTTCCAAGGAACAAGCAACATAGGTCAACATCATCAGCAACAGCATCATGTTCCACCCCAAGACGCATTGACCACTAGTGCACATACAACTCATCACCATCCATTGTACGCCACACAGGCAGCCCATCGACAAGACTCCGCTTCCACAAACATGTCGTTAGCATGGCCCCATACAGCTACAAGTATCTATGACCACAGAAGCCCACCTATGCAATCTTTTGATGGCGCTTCTGGAGCGACTGATTTTGATGGTATGATGGAGAAGGACATGCAACAATTTCCTAGCGTCGATGAATTTGAAGCCATTGTGCAAGGATACCTCGATAACCTTTCGACGAAGAAAAGGGACAAGGCATTAGTTGATGGCCATCGATATTCGTTAATTGTACGAGTGCTTAAGGATCCTCGAAACACTGCCATATCAACAGCTCAATTTCGATTTTGGGTGAAGAAAATGTTCCAATTGGTGGCCTTGCCAACAGGTCAAGACATTGTGTGTCATGATAGCAAGCCCGTAGCAATGCGTGAGGACATTTACGGGATCCTCGTAAGGGCACACAAACAAGCAAACCATGGTGGCAGAGATAAGACTTCGGCTATTGTAAGTTTTAAAGGGATAACACGCAATACAGCTATCATTACACGCGTTCTCTATTATCCCTGACCATGCGGATGTGATGTTGCTGTTGTTGTTCATCCCCCTTTTACCTTTTGTACATATCATCTCCTTGCTAACAAAAGATTTTCAATATGTAGGTTAGGCGACGCTACTCATGGATCCCTAAAGAGCTTATTGCACGGTTTGTTCGGCATTGCCCATATTGCATTGCACGTCGCATAGGCAGCCAAAGCCCACCAATAGGCCTTTTGCCAAGGACACCACCCGATGAAGGGGCTGAAGACACAGTTGTAGCAGCTGCTGCAGCCGCTGCTGTTGCTAATAGCCATCGTCCACGCCATGTTGAAATGCACCAAAACCATCCACTAGCTGAGTTATCGTATTTACCCGTTAACGATAAGGATCTTGGCATCGATTGTTGGACAACTGCAGCACACCCACCACCAGGTTGCTATTCACCTACCACAACATCACCCTCCTCTTCTGTATCTGGTCCTTCATCAATAAGCCAACAACATCATCAACAACAACAACATGCATTTTCAACAGCCGTAAGCAGCAGCAGTGTCATGGTCACGCAGCACCATCAGCAACAGCCATCGATGCTCCTGTCGCCATGTGGCATCCCATCTGCAACACTTGACGCACCCCAACACGTGGATCATCATCACCACCCACAACAACAACAACAGCACCCTTCCTTCAATATGTGTTATCATGCACCACCTCCCCATTCAACTTCACCAGAGGATCAAATTCTCACATTCTCCTCCACAACATCATCAACATCCCCAACCACTGCCATTACTCCTCCTCCAGTATCAGCTTCACGGCACCATCATCAACGATATGTACATGACACACCACCCTCTTACTATTATGCACCACCACCTCCACCCCCTTCTTATATGACAAGCATGAGGACAGCAAACAAAGGCAACAACAATGATGATGCAGCTGTAGCTGTTGTACCAGTGGAACCCTCCAACCATTCACCATCATCATCATCGCGCCAAACTACTGCAATGTACCATCCAAATACATCAACAACTCATGTCATGATGGGCCAATCACATGCACCTCCTCCTTCATTACGCAACTTTTAACCACCAGCAGAAGAAGGAAGGTATACACAGCGAGGTGGTGTTGATGGGCATATACTACATGAGGAGGATGAAACTTTGTCTATACATTTATGGCAGCAGCAGCAGTAGCAGTAGCTAGTAAACCACCCTTCTTTGTACACTGATCCATTTCCTCCATTCAGCAACTACTTTTATGATGTACTTAGCTTTTATGTGTGCTTTATCCATTTTCATCTCTTTTCAAACACACACACTTTCTTCCCCCCTTCCCCTCCTCCCTTGTTTTCAACCCGCCATCGTCAACCTCCCTGAATCCTTTCTTTCATGCTCACGGCCCTATACATATAATGCTTCTTCTTTGTGTCGTTCTATGCTTTCTTCATCAATCATCAGTTTATCATATCATCAGTTCACACATTCACACGCACAAGTATTTGTATTTGCTTTCTCTATTTTCCTGCAAGCTCTCTTATATAAAGTCGTTGTCTTTTGTTGCCATAATAATACATTTATGATTGAAAACATGTATCAAGTAACCTACATAGCCTATTGAAAAGCGTGCATATTCTTGATGATGAAGCTTTCATGCGTGTCGTGTCGTGGGTGAGTAAGGTGGATGAGTGGACTTTGTAGTAAATTGCGTACACCTTGTAATGGTTCAATCCAAATAATCTTGATGGCACATGAAAACAAGGATGACCAATGATGAGGATTCAAGGAAGGACATAATAAACTCGTAATCGCTTTCGATCGCTGTTGCATACATTTGATCATCCTCCAAATATGAGAGCGCGGCACGATGCACAGTGATTGAGTAACATTGATGACATGCAGTCAAAGTGGTAAGAGCAGTAAATAGATTGGCGAGCATTGTGAGTACGTAATCGGGAGCAGTCAACCAATCGATCGTTGTTGTCGTAATGTCATCGAAGATTTGAGTTGCTATAAATGATCTTTGCTGTAATTGTGAAGGTGACTGACAAGCCAACGTCGAATGAAATACTGCATAAGAGCAAGGGCCAAATCGATGTACAGCGTCTTAATCATTCAATCATGGTTGGTGTAGGAAAATAGTGCTTGATCGTGATCCCTGCATCAGGTCGCGTGTCATCGTTTATCCACTATTGGTCACACATTAGCAAATTTCACGCATGAAAGACCTTCTTAGCTCTTGCACCTTCTTTTTCCTCACTCACCAATCTTCGTCACTTGCACCCCTCTTGAAACAGAGCTTGGAAGATGCATACCATCCTGGGGTGACCCGTTATCACCATCAACATGTGTGCCTCGTGTAGATCGTGGTTCCTGACCTCATGCATGCTATATAAACATTGCTTGTTTAAGAAGGTGAATGATATTTTATGCATTGGTGTATGCTAAACTTACTTGGTCTATCCATATGCCGCCGATGTAACGGACCAAAGTCTCTCACCAGCGTCGACATCGATCGTATCGTGCAACAAGTTGTGATAGGCCTCCATAGCGTAAAATGAGATCGTGGCGGATTGCCAATTGGGCATGGTTCTTGATATAAAGCCAAGGTCATGTTGAACTATAAATGAGGCAGGTGATGAGACGACACATTAAGTGTGAGTTATCCGTGCTCGTTACCAAAGTCGGATGTAATCAAAAGCCAAATTTCATGCCCGCCAGTCCTTTGGCAAAGCTCTTCTTGTTGAGACCTTAGTTGCCCAAGCCAGCCGAATCACTACACAAGTAGCAAACTAGCCATTGCTAATAAGAATGAGACCCATTTATGCAAGCACAACTTCCTTGTCACTTGTTACCTATGGATTCCAGAGCCAAGTTGTTGTATGTAAGCACCAGATCAAAATCGCTGTTGTCACGCTGGGTTGCCACATGGCTTTGCTGCTGCTGGATCACATGTTGTGGTTGCACTTGCTCTCTAAGCTTCAAGCATATGGATATGCATTGTGATCTCCCCCGAATGCGCTCCTCAATGACATGTAACAAAAGCGACCATATCCTAGTATGTTCCTTCCACCCTCTCTCCTTTCATAGCATCACTGTAACATGTTCATTAGAACCATGTACCATTCCCCAATCCCTGTATACTGCGCATGTCATGAATTACCACCTTTAATCAAAGAACTTTGGATTGTACAATGCTGCTGATGAGTGATTACTGAATAACTTTGGTTGGTGTCAAGATGCAATCTATCTTTTGATCGGTTGGCTCTAATGGGATCCGGCCCTTTTCAAGCACTTGGGCGTTCAACGCCAATCCAACTACAGCAGATTGTTAATAAGGATGTCTCTTTGGGTCATGAATGGCTTACCTGTTTTTGGTGCTGCCCTTTGATGTTCTTCAGCCCAAGCATGGCAGTTTTGGATAAACTTGTCATAGTAGCTATTTGTTGCATGGTGTCAGTATCATAAAAGTTCCTGGTAGATTGTGAATATCTTTACCCTTTTCCATGACCAATCCGGTTACGCTCTTCATCGAAGCCCATTGCTATGTTAAAGAGTGTATTGTTAACTCGCGGTGTCCCCACAAAATATCGCACCAAAACAATAACACTTACCTGGTACAATGATCAAATCCAATCCATCCTTGTCGAATGCTAAGTCATAGATGAAGGTATCAGCAATGGATCAACCAGCATCTTCCCCTTCTCTATCATCATTACCGTTTTCCATCACTTGATCATGGGGTGGTTCGGGTATATTCCACTTGTTGACAGGCAATGCCAAGTATTCATCCCAAGACTTGATCTTGACCATCTCCATAGCATCCTTGGTCCAACGCGGCACATAGCATGTTTTGTCTAAAGGATGTTAGCCCCAGGAACGTAAAGATGTCATACATCAATGCACATACCAGAATGTAAGAGATCACGAATGATGGCTCTAGTATCCACCTCGCCACTAGGCATGCTGATATACACGCTGACATGCTTGCTTGCACGGTATTCTTCCAAGGTTAATAGGCGATCAACGACCTGTTGTGCTACAAGCCAATGAGTGAGCATTCTCTGACATGGCATTCTTGCTCGTTCCTTTACATTCGGTTGCAAGGGTTGCAGGTGTAAGGCTTTGTAGTTGAGCCTTAATGTCTTTCCGCAAGGCACGTTTGAGAGCAACGACGGCCGAGTTCATTTGCAAATGGGAGGGGGTGGGGAAGCGTGTAGAAGTGAAACAAGCGAGAACCACAAATGGGAAGTGATGAGATGTTTGATCGTGGCGCCCTCTGAAATCTGAAATCACAAAGAGCATGAACACGTAGAGTGGATCACATCCATCCAAATTTATTTGTATAGTATGAAGGGTGATATAATAAAGTAAGATGATAGATATATATAATAATGCATGATGGTCACCGGCGATGCTAGTATTTCGCTATAATGTATATGGCGTGGACTAACAACCGAAATCAGATCATTTGTTCCCTATTATCCGCCCACATCTTGTTTTATACTTACTGATACCAGGGATATAACCAAGACATGTCAATGCAATGTTGATGAATAAATCACAGTGGCAGCCTATCAGAAAAAGTGGGGTTTAATACCAAGTTGCCAGGATCATTATACTATATACAAACCTCGCTCAAAGAAAACACCAAGAGGTGGCAAAATGATAGCTATAACAATGAAAATGAGTTTCTCATTGTTTAAATCATCTAAACAATGGACACGAACCGAATAGGAGCTTAAAACAATCCGAGCAGGTCAAAGCCATCGGTATAGAATCAGGACGAAGTTTATCGAGAAAGAAGTAGACAAAAGAGTAATAGTGATCTGGTAGCTTTTATAAATAAGGCGGCGTTATGATTGTTGGAAAAAAGGAAAAGAATCGAAAATAGATGCGGCATGAACATCATGACATCATGAATTAGTGTCACGCTTAATTGTGGTTGGGCGGCTGATGATATGGAGGAGGAATAGCTTTTTTGGGTAGTCGTCTATGATGATTCGACAGCGGTAGTTGTAACTGAGAGTGCCACAGTCTTCCATGCACTAGCGCGCCAAGGTGCTAACAAAAGTGCTCGCTGAGCTTGGCGTTTAGCCTTGCTTGGATCCACCGTCAACGATGTCTGTGCGTCATTTTCATACGCCTCCGCTTTTGCATCAGCCGTTACACTTGTGGATGCGGTAACCATCTTGAGAGCAGTGGACGTCATGGTAGTAGCACATGAAGTGTCACGATTTAATAAAGCACTAGATGCAAGTCGGCTCCAGAGAATAGCCATCCATGGAAGTTGATGCACACCCTTGACAAGTGACCGGATCGCCTGCTCGGGATCATCCTACATCCAGCAAGATTTGAGCTACTTGTCACATGTCATAAATATGCTTCCATACCTGTAACTGGTACATCCGAGACAACAGCCACGAGATCTTTTGATCCTTGTCAGCTTGATCTATGTTGGGTTTGGTTTCCCTCGATCATTAGATTTCATTTCCGAAAGCCAAGAAATCATTGTCATGCTTACATGCTGTTTCTGCAGGAACCTTGCGTAATTCTTGCAGGGCGGCCTGAGTCAATGTTTCATCATTTTGGAGAATACCCATCACACACAAAGCAAAGATGGCAGGCAAATAGCTTGGATTATCGGCAATGCTATACAATGATAAGAGACATACATTAAATCATGTTCTTATCGATAAAAGAAAAAAAAACATACCTCGAAAGCATTTGGTCCTTGGCAACATTTCGTTGTTCATCTCCACCCAAAGCCCATAATACTTTGCTCAGCAATACAGTGACATCCATGCGAAGATCAACATCCGATTCGGTTTCATTCAATGCCGTTTCAAACATTTCAAGTGATTCTTGTAGCTTGTCTTCAAAGTAGTAGGCAATACCAGCTCCAAGCAAGCAGTAGACTCGTGATGGTCCTTCACCTCCATGCTCCAAGGCATTCTCATAATGTGTGATAGCATCTTGGAAATTGCCACTAGCGCATAGTGTTCGTCCCAAGTTGGCATTAACCATCGCCATTCGTTGCTTGAGAATATTGTCGTCAGGGATACGTCCTTCTTCAGCTTGTGCCTCAAGTGCCAACGCAGCACCAGCAAGTGCTTCAACAGCCCGCTCGTAATGCCCCAATCGCTCTAGCAGCAAACCAAGCAAATTCAATGCCTGTGCATCATCCAGCTTTTGCTCCGTCAGCTTTTGCAATGCAAATGTTGGCGAGATCAACAAGTTGACACCACTACTATCATATCGTGGGAGACTCGACAAGCGTGAAAACGTTGTTTCGGCATAACCATAGCTTGCATCATACTATGATAGTACAAGTATCAGCATGTGGATTAAAATAATGATTCCTCTATGATTCACTTACGGCTGTGCCATTGCTGGATTCAAAGGCATGTTGAAATACAGCGCCAGCATCTGTTGTTCCCCATAATGATGCAACATAGGCTTGGCCAACCCATGCAGAGATGTATTCAGGATCCAGAGCATGTGCCATATCAAACGCTTGGTTGGCAAGTTCGTAATCTTGTTGTGTGAGGCATAAAAAGCCATAATTGGTCCATGGTACGGCGCTCTATATAGGTAGCAGCATTATTACTTGCTTATACAAATAGCATCTTCCATCAAAGACTTACTCTGCTGTTGAGCTCAATAGCCTTGACAAGAGCGTATTGACTTGTCTTCGGAGACCCACGAATAGCAATGACACCAAGAGCATTCCAAAATTGTGGTTGTGCAGGATCCATCTTCAATGCTACTCGAATACAGTGCATCGCCGTATCAGTGAGGATCGGTGTTGGTTTTCCATCCAAATGATTGTTTTCAGCCATCCAATGGTACAACATTGCAAGGTCATGCCAAAGAGCGGGAGCAATAGTAGGATGGTTCTTGCATACCACCAAAGCTTGCTTGTAAACAAAGGTAGCACATGCGAGCACCACACTCAATGCTGTTTTGGGTGGCAAATAGAACTCTGAATCAGCAACATCCAACTGCACGAAATCCTTGACCAGGTCAGCACATGGATCATCAGGTTGAAATCCGAGTTTTTCATGCGGTGAACTATCTGACAAAAGTCCAATGACTTGCTGAAGCTCGTTGTATGGACATAGCTGAATGTTGGTTGGGATAATGCGATAAACAGTGCATGTGTCGCCTAAAAGCTTCCAAAATCCAACAACGGCTGGGTCTTGTTGCAAGCCAATCAATGACAATCGAATTGCTTGAGCACAGCTTTCAGCAGCACGTCCCAAGAAACCTTGTTGCAACTCTTCCTTGGCTTGTTCAAGATGGGTATCGGCAAGTCCTTTGACGGCGGGCAAGTAATTCGGCTTGCCTTGTTCTTCAGCAAGCTTGAGAGTTTCTCTGAATCCAGCAATGGCTTCATCCAAGAGTCCAATGTTCTTCTTGACAAGTGACTTTTCAAAGTTGGCATGAACAGATGAGGGATCCAAATCCGTGGCTCGACCAAAGGCTTTGAGAGCAGCGATAAAGCGACCTTCGTGAGCATATGCTTCAGCCAATCCTTCCCAACATCGTAAATCGCGTGCATCACACCGCAACGCCTTTTGGAAACATGTGATCGCTTCATCATATTGATTGCCGTTCTGCCGTATGAAATTTTTTGTTTAGTATTGGTGTCACACCACTCCATATTTTCTACACTTACGATGTTTGCATAACCAAGTCGTCGCCAAGCCCATCCCAACCTAGGAACAAGCTGGGTCACTTGTCTGAAAACAGCTTCGGCTTCCTCGTGCTCATCATCCTCCACGTAATAGTTGCTCAAGTGAAAGGCAGCATCCACTTGTAAAGGATCAAGGAGGAACGTCTTTTGATACAGCTTCTTGGCTCGCACCGCATCGTTTTGCACCTCTCGATAAAAGTGTCCCAAATAGGCAAATCCACTAGCAAACTCGTGATCCAACTTGACGGCTTGCATAAAGTACTTGAATGCGTAGCTAGTATCTTCACGGTATTCTCCTATGACTTATGTTCAGTTTCAAGCGTGAAAAAACATCATTTGAGATATCACTCACCTCCCATTTCCCAGTAAATACGGCCCATTCGGTAATAGTACTCTGGGATATCCTCTTCAGCAAGTTCAATCGCTTGAGTTGTGCATTCAATAGCCTTGTCATAATCGTGTTGCTGACAATAAATCCATCCAATCTCTGCCAGAGCTATATGTCGCTTGGGATCCAATTCATGCACTCGCTTGAAATACGTCATTGCTTCATCGTATTGTCCACCTTCTCGTAAAATCAATCCAACGCCCTGAGAGGTACATGTTAAAAAGAGATAGTCCGCATGATCATCATTACCTACCTCCAAAGCACTCATCTCATCAGGTTCACGACCCAAGATCTTTCGATAGAATCCCATGGCGTCTGGATAATATTTGGTATCAAGGTGGCGATAACAATGTGCCATACAAAGTTCCATGGAATCGAGAATCCTAGCATTGAAGGATCCACGGATCAAAATGCAATCCTTTATGAAAATGCTATGGCCGTTTACTTACTTTTCTTGCATGCTCCCCATGTCCTTGGCCCGTTTCAATACCAAATCACGTCCTTTGGTGGCATATTCTAAGCCTGTTTCATATTCCTTGGAGTCGTAGTAGATCCAGCAAAGACATTGATAGCCGAATAAACTGCTCGGGCATTCATCCATTCCTTCCTACTATGCGGATCAGATACCGCTATACCTTTTTCTTTGTTATCCAATCTTACCGCAAATAGGTCAAATGCTTGATCAATATCATTCTCCTTGTATAGCCTGTATCCACGAACGAGCTTTGTCAGACCAGTGTCAGGGAATCGTGTTACAAGGTCATCGAGAAGTTGGTGATCATATTGATCTAAGAAATGCAATCTTAATAAAAACGCCCATGTATTTACGCATGCATTACATACCGATATCCTTTGCATCCGTTGTATCGATGAGGACTTGCCATGGTAGTGGATCATTAATGCCGGCTTTGACGAGTGAATTTGCGAGTTGCAGAGCATTGGTATATGACTATATAGATATCGTGAGTATAGGGCATTGTATACAACAAAGTAGTGCCATGTACCTCGTTCTTGTCTTGAATAGCAGGGATTCGCTTATACCAATAATTCAACAACTTGAGCTCAAAATCTTGGATCGTCTCTGGGGATGCACCGTTGTCTTTGGAGAGTTGAAGAAGCGTCTCGTACATGCTGCCCAGCTGTGTCTTTGCATTCACTTCGGCTTCCACTTGTGCACGAACTTGTTCCACAGGGCCTCCATGGACACCCAAACGGCGAGATTGGACACGACCTTCGATAAGCTTGGCTTGGTTGGCTTCAGTGATGCCTGTGATGATAGTCCAGATATCCAGGGGCGATCGCATAGCTTTGGTGTCCTTGATCAAATCATAGTATTGGCTCGATGGCAAAAAGAGTTTGAGCGTGGCAATGTACTATCCAGAGCAACTATTAACATACATCATCCTTATCATGGTATGATGCTTACCTTTTCCTCATCCTTATCCTCGTATACACGCACAAGCTTATTCAAGTAATCCACCACGCGATTGCCATCCCCACTGCATATCATGTACATATCAGTGATCCCTTTCATTGTTTGTATCCTTTCTTTCTTCATACCTTTCAGCAGCACGGGGTAGCAGATCGTTTACAATCTTGGCCATGTCGTCCAATCGTTCTCGCTTCTCGTAAAAACTGACAAGACCTTGCCAAGCAAGCATGTTGTCTGGATCGATCTCGATAGCACGTCGGTACGAATTCTCGGCTTCCTCGTCATCGTTGAGACCAGTATAAGCAACACCAAGAAATACCCATCTATAGGAAATGGTAGGGTTGCCATGAGCAACCGTTGCTTTGCATTCTATTGATGTCGTCTTACGCGTTGTAGTTGGCACCTTCCCATACGAGCACACGTTTACACGCCTTGACAGCTTCGTCAAAGTTTTTCGCTCCAATGGCTTCACGTGCAGCCTTGAGATTCGCTTTTGAATTCATACAAGAGGTGTGTGTAGTGGTGGTGGAAAAGAGCTGCAGTATTCAAGAAATTAAGACTTGACCATTGCTGGATTTGACTAGGCATCCCGCTTTAGGTAGTAGTAGCTCTATCAAATAAATGCACATTATGCAGATCCACATGCTGCTCTCAACATGTACTCTATTTGTTGGTTGAATTGGATAGAAGGAAAGATATGTTTATATGGCCAAATGCCTTACATTTATCCACACGTTGATTTATGGTATGGATCAAGGGTTCATTGAGTGGCAATATAAGATGTTCAAAGGCCTTTGTCACAAGATCCATTCATCTGCGCATTGATAACCCATCCAAGTTCCTTGTTCTAAGCCAAGGAATCCAAATCACTGCCCCTTGTGATTCCATCAATCAGGCACTTTCAACAACACAATCATTAGCTACATACATTGAATGACCCTTAGATCATGGTATACAATTTGAGAAATGCATGATCAAAGAACAAACTTTTTTGATGCTATTGAATGCTTGAGGGAGTAGAATCAATGATAATCGAGTTAGGGGGTGGGGCATTATCAGCATCATTATTGTGTTGGGGATCACATTGATTGTCGTTTGCGAAATGAATGAGAATCCAATTGACTATTCTAGCTAAACGAGGAAATCGGTATGGGATATACACCTCATTGTCCGACGTATCTGGGGTTTCAACAATGTAATAATCAGGTTCTTCATTTTCTTTCCCATCCTCTTCGGATGATTGCAAAATCGACGGACAAGAGCGTTGAACGAGCGATTTCCTATGAATGCGATTGTAGACAGGCGAATGTGGTTTGACACGCCGCATTGGAACGCTACGGGTATTTGAATCAGCGGATGAAATCTTGCTGCTCGTTGTCGTTGTGGTGGTGCTAGTAAGCGATAATGAATCAGCGTCTGGTGTTGCTGGTACTTGTAAAAGACTAGGATCACCCAAATCTTGCTGCTGGTTTGCTATCGAACTTGACATTGCAGGTATCTCATAGCAAGCCCGTGGCGAACGTGCTTGCATTCTCGGTAAAGATGCCTTTTCATAATACTCTCGCAGCTTTGGTAGGGTTTGGCATGATCCAGTACTAGCAATGGTGGCGCTGGATCGACGTCGATCGGGTCGTTCAACGATCCGAAATTCTTCAACATACTTTTGATGCCATGTACGGGAAATCTCACGGATGTATTCACATACAGCTGGCTCACTAAAGAACACCAATGTCGTCATTGTGCCTTAATAAAAGATCGTTGGTTCAAAACATTGATATCATCTTTGTCCTTGTTTCAACTTACCTTCTGCAACCGACATTGCTGCATAAACAGCAGTGAATCCTATTGGAATTGAGCGTGAAGATAAGCCTGCAAGATGAAGGCTAAAACCGAAAATGTGGCAAAAGAAGGGCACTACATATACACACATCTTGTTAATGACCAAAGACCACTCTTCATTGTATGTACCATCCTTACCAGAAGAGTAAATTATGCAACGTGTGATGACACGATAAGCATTGCTTTGTGAGAATCTTAGGCCATTGTTCGACGTGTCCGCTAGAGAGCCACCATGTATAATCTTGTGGTTTTGGTATTCTTCGCGTAATAGCTTGATAGTGGCTATGACAGCGCATACAAGGCCAACGATCATAATGAAGAAGACAAGCGAGTAAAAGTATATCTGCATAAAGAAATGATTAGGAATAAAGGTTGTTGTCATAGTACTATTTTCTCCCTTACCCAAGAATCAAAGTGGGCTTTTCGATGAGTAAAATTGTTATAGACCCTATACAGCGATTCAATTTGTGTTCTTTCTCGTTGTCGTAGTATCACAACTTACCAGCAACCTACTCTTGGAGGATGTTCATTCTTCACTTCGATCTCCTCGTAAATGGGTATAATAAGTGTAGTTAAGGAGTATATGACACAGAATGGATAGTAAACGCGCTCGAGAAAATTGGATCGCTTGACTTTGATAACAAACACCAATACAAGATTTACACCAATCGTTGAGAGCAAGCAGGCGCCAAGCACATCGGTAAATTGCACGAGGATAGCGAGAACACGACATGGAATGATAGCTCCCCGGTATAACACCATGGCCATGTTGGTGATAGCATCGACCAAATTGACAAAGCTGGCAGTTGCAACACAACGTAGCGATACTCGGTCGGCCATTTGACTCTTTTGGTATACGAATACCGCAAAAAATAAAACGGTGGTGAGCGATCCAACCATCGAGACGACCGTTATTGCTAAGGTAACTTTGCCGATCGCCACAAATTGTTGACGAGAATATGGGAAAGATTCATCAATGAGCCATGGTTGTTGATCTTCATTCATGGATATAGGGTATGTAAAAGAAAAGTGAAAGAATAAAAACTCGTTCGATCTTTTTCCATTAGAGACACGTTTTTTTCAGCAACAAACAATGGGTGTTAAGGGTGTGAAACGGGTCCAATTATTCAAATCTGTCAAAGAGGAAACAGGGTGTTGTCTAAAACTACAATTTGGCTTTGGGTTGCTCGATATGGTAGTAATTACATAATCTCACTACTAAATTGTCAATCCTTGCTAGATCCTCTTTGGTGGCTCCTTGATGCAATGCTCCATAGGCGTGTCCTCGTAGTTGGGTACCGAGATCTTCCGCCTTCAAGCCTGTGACAAGCACCATGCTCGATTCCTTGCCCGAAAGGATAGCTGTCTCGGACAAAACGGGTCCGTACAAGTGATGGAAAGCGACTTGGCCGAGATCTGGATAGTACTTGTACATGTCATTGGCTACTCGTTCTGTGTGTCGGTCATAGATCTTATCCCACAATCCTCGTCCTCGTTTGCGTTGTTCTTCGATATCGTTCCACGTGCTCTCACGTCTAATTGATGCATCCAATTAGATCCATCATGCAAAGCTACACACGCTCTCTCATGCATCACATTACCTGATCGGCGATGATGGCAATTTTTCTCGGATCGTTTCAGGAGTTGCATTGTATAGTTGCTTTAATCCATTGATTGTCTAACATCGTTGCCAAGGAAACAGCCCCAATTGATGAGATTATCGCCACCATCTGACACCCCATGTTTCATTTTTTACCTTTGGAAAACCATGTGCGATGTAACTTTTGAGGATACCGTCACGCAAACGCATCACAGCCTTGATCTTGGCTTCTTCTTTCTCTTTTGCTGATACATTCATGCCATCAATCTCCTTCTCCACAAAATGATATACATGTGCAACGTCTTCTGGGTGGTTCAAAGATGAAACGGCCGCTGCCTGCATAAGGAGTCCATACACATGAGCAAGCTATTGCCACCTCCATTGGACATTGAGATGGGTACTTACCGTTAACACATACCACAGGTCGTCATGCGGTGGAAATGCAGCACGAATGCTTTCAAGAACGGTAACGAATGCCATGTCTCCAAGGCGATGCAACGGAGAAGCAAGATAAGGTCATCACTTTCACATAGGTGGTCGCTAATTCAAATCCCCAGTTACGGTTTGTCATTTGTAATAGCGTTTTCATTGTACACATCATGGGTAATGAGGGTAGAAGTGACAATCAATTATATAAAGTATCATTATTACAGTCTAATTACTATACTCTGGGCAATCTACTTGAGTCAAGTTGTGCGTCTTCATTTCTAATGCGGTGAGTTGTTTGCCATAAACACATCCGCTGTCAGTGCCAAAGGTCACTGCTTCCAAATCCAGACCACGTCCAGCATCATGGCCATAGTAAATATTCACAGGATGTGTCTCGTTGGCTTGTGCTCTCGTCCAATAATCAGCCCAATGCTCTCCTTTACTCTTGGTGCGTTCGGGCTCTCCTTTGTGAATGTTGCGCATATTCACAATCCAATAAGGGTCATTGTTGACGGTGGATTCGACAGATGGATCAAGACCCCCATGCACGACACGTGAATTATTAAGCGTAGGAAATTCAATAACGAGAGGGCAGCTGGCAAGATAATCATAGTCTTCGCGTGTCATATTCCTACATTATCCATGTGAGTGGTCAATTGGTCTTATACACTACGGCTATTCCTTACTTTACTATGTCCACATGATCATCATCAAACTTGAGTGGATCCTCAACATCACCTTCTGGCATGGTATCTTTGGAATCTTGATCAATTGGGCCATGTTGCAACTCGTATGTCATGAATCGGACAACAACATGGTCATGGTTGCCACGCACACACATGGCTCCAATTTCGCGTGCATATCGAATTACACCAACATTATCTGGACCACGGTAAACTAAATCCCCTGCCAACACAATCAAATCTCGATCAGGATTGTAATTGATCTTTTGGACCAGCTGCTTTAGTTCGGCTGCACAGCCATGCACGTCACCAATGACAAAGATACGATCCTTTTGCTTCTCAATGTCGTTGTATGTACGAATTCTTGTCAAGTTGGCATAGGGCGATGTGGCCTTGGCATAGGCAGGTAGCTGAACTTCGGTACTGCTGGTCGTATTTGGATCGCCAAGATTATTCGTTGATGGTGGTTGCTGAGGATTATTGCTCTCGGCTTGCTGATTGTTTTGTTGCTTTTGACGTGTTACGACCACGGATGGAACAACGACTACAATGACCACAACAGCAAATGCTGCAAGGCCCGTCAACCACCAAAACTTCCTTGACATATGTCTCATTGTGTGTGCTGTACTGGTATGTCAATTGCGGCAAATTAAGAAGCAATCCACTTGGTTTCAAAAGGTTACATGTATATATATATCCATGCGTACCCGGATGTGGGTTCCGAGCCAAACCCTTGATTTATAATCTCATACACAAGGAAACGCCTCCGTGATGCGTATGCTTATATTAAAAATTGTAATCATAAACCTGACGATTCATCGGTTTTATTCCAGCGGGTAAAAGAAAACAGCTCGCGTTTGAAGGTGGATCCAAAAGAAGGGAAAATATTTTATTGACGCAATGTACATACGCAATTCTGTATTATCAATAATCGATGTTTCGTTTATTCGCCTTGATGCTTTCTGGCATTCTCATCTGGTAATCTATATATATTTACAAGGCTTAGTATACGCATGACTCGGTTGCACGACTATAGATAGCATCAACTTACCTCCATTTTGTGTAATGTATCTTACCCAAGGCAAAGCCTGATAGCCACTCTTTTCCACAATCTTGAGATATCGTACTTGGATACCTGAAACGGTAAAATAGGGGATCTCGAATTTGATGTTGATCGGAGGTTTCTTCTCGGTCTCTTCGGCTGGATAAACATAAAAGTGACATATTAGACTCAGTGAAACGGTGAGTATCAGTCATCAATGACAACATTACCAGCTTGTACAGATGGCAATCCAAAATGAGCACGCATGATGAATTCCTTGCCGCCTTGAAATTGCTTAATCTTCCATACCAAGCATGATCGTTCAGGTTTGTACGACACAGATCCGCTGCTACTCTGTTTTTGACAGGTTGAGTAAAAATAGCGGGGACCTACAATTCCCATCACAAACCTTAAACTTTGGCGTATCAGCATCATCAGGTACAGGGACTTCGATTTCAACATTATTGGCTGTGCTTTTGCGTTTGAATTGTGCTCTTGCTTTGACGAGATACTCCACACGGGATCCAGAATAGGTTTCCACAACGGCTTCGACCCAAATTAAAGGCTTGACGCTGGTCTGCAATCGATAGCTCATGAGTTCAAAGTCGCCATCGGGTGGTATAAAGCTGATAGTTCGGTCGTTTTCAAATCGCGAAAGACGCACACATTGATGAAACTTGACATCTTCCATCTCAATGGCTTTGGCTGAATTGCTCCCTATCATGATATTGGTTGCCATGTGAGCATGAGACATGTCATCATGGATCAATCCCTTTTCAATCATACATACCTCGTCCTGTTGCCTCAAACATGACCTTGTCATTCAATCCCAGGCGTAATTCAGGCATCCCAGAAAGATAACACCGCATTTTGACAGCACCCAACACCTCGCTTCGTAACACGTTGCCGCTCGCATTCACCATGAGATTCACGCTCTCAATCACATCCAAGAATACTTCATTCTTCTTGTACTTGATGCCCTCCGACCGCCAGGATACTGCATTGGTCACAGCCATGGGAGGTCGTACTTGTACTTCGAGCTTGTAAGCATCCTGAGTGATGTACCTACGTTGATATGATGAATACAACACGTCATGCATATCCATAATCCAACACTTACTCTTGTAAGATCTTTGTTTCGGTCGTTTGAGGGTATCCGAAATCCATCATCTCATCCAGCAGCTCATATACAATCACGAAATTGTCACGGATGGATTCCTCTTCCAATTCCTTAAAGTACTCGCTGAACACTTGTGTCAACTTGTGGAGATAGAGCATGATCGAAGCGGCATTCGTATTCTTCCTCGAGAGTGCAAGTACTATTGATCCCATGACGTATCAGCATTGCTGGTAGTTGGTGCATGTGTGCGTGCGAATGATACATAATACGTACGATAGAGGTTGCTGTGCTTCAAGTACAAGTAGTTGATGCCGTCGTGTGTGAAACAAGGCAAGGGAACCTGCTCATCTTCAGCTTCGGATACCTACGAACAAGAAAAAGGTTACCATTGTATTCAAACGCGTTTTCCTAATCGCCCCAAGCTCACTTGCCAAAGGCATAAACTTTTCGACAGCGCTCATTGGAATATCGCCTCGGTAGTTCCGTGAAATGAGGACCTTCCCCTTCAGATCGAGGATAAACACTATGCCCACAACCATGCATCAATGACTTGGCTCTCCACGAGGGAATTGTATCGTTGCTTTGACGTACCTGCAGATGCCATTGGTGCGCTGCCTAGCTCGTTTCAATGTCAAGATGGACTGACTGAATGGACGTTTGCTGAGTACCAAAAGATCAAGAGGTATCGACACGACCAGCAGCCACTTTTTGTGTCACCCTTCGCAACGTAATGCATCAGAGCTTATGCTAGGATTTAACCAATAATAAACATTCAACTTTCATTATCATGGATAAACCACCAATCAGGGCTGTATCAATCAAACAATGTGTAGGAGGAGGTGATTGTCAGCACATGTAGAAGGTTCTTTGTTGGCTGTTTGATAGAAGAGGTATGGTGCATTGTAGCAATTGAGGTCAATTTCTTGCTCGATTTGTACTTGTAGTTAATAGCTATGCAAGGATGCTATGGACCATGGCAGCGAGATACATTTTGATCTTTGCTTACTTAATCGGAAGCACGTGCATGATGATGGTGTCGTCGTGTCAAGTTGGTGCAACGTGATAATAGCCCACCACTGTATTAACGAACATGTTCTGGAAAGTATGTAACAGGATTAATGAGTGATAGTATTTGAAGATCGATCATCCTCAACTCTGGTTCGTGGCATTCGTATATGAATGATGATTTTCTCATTAACCTTATTTGCATATCAATTACGCATTTTATTGGTACGTGCACATCATCCAGCAATGTCCTTCTACCCACCCCCAACGCACTTTGGTAACCAATAGCAGTAGAGTAGTGTATTATGAGAAGAAGACAACAATGTATAATAATAATAATGAAATTGCTCTTAGGTTTCTTTAGGGAAATAGTGTATGTGTGAGGGAGGTCATCGTCCAATGAAGGAGGCGGCCGGGAAAAGCAGGTTCCGGACCATTTATATAAGCGTTTAAATTCATTTGTTCATCATGGCAAGGGCTTCATGCTACTTTTGGGAAACGTGGGCGGAATGTAACAAAGAAGGTTGCACAGAGTCTCGGCTTTGACGGCATGGAAGGGTAAAGTTGGTGGCGAAAGAGAAAAAGTGATCGACCAATTAACGAAACAAAGGCGTAACAGGGAATGAATGAATATACCAAAGCCAAGAAGTAGGATGATCATGCAAAGTAGGCATAATAGCAGCAGTAGCACTAGATGCACTAGCACGCGTGATAGTGGAAACCAAGATTATTCCGAATGCTGCAAGGAGAACGTGGTTGGAGAATCAGTAAAAATAGCCCGACCACCATGATCCTTGACCTTTTTACCTTTCTTTCTCTTTCCTCATTTTATTGATTCTCCCTCCTTGTCCACTATCAGCGTCACCTCCTCCCCCCACATCATCATCCAATCCCTCTTTTAATCGCCCCATTCACTCACTCTCCCTATTATTCTCTTCCCACTCGTTTGATCCCAAAAGAAAAAAATCCCCCCTCTCCTTCCCTATGACCACAACCACCAACGACAACAACAACAACAACAGCACCACAACCACCACTTGTCCTTGTACAGACCTTATCGATTCTGACGGCAACTGTAAACAATGCCAACGGTCATTAGCAAAAAGCGCCGCCGAGATTGAACGACTGAAACGGGAATTGGAAGAAAAGGATGCTGCCATGGAACGAATGCAACAGGATATGCATACACTGAATCAAAAGTATGTTGCCGAGATCAATCGCGTCGCCGAGGTGCAGCATGAAAAAGATATGGTTGAACACGAATTAGAAGAGTTGAGTACTCGTCTCTTTGAGCAAGCGAATGGCATGGTGGCAGCTGAGAAACGTGAAAAATGGCTTCTTGAACAACAACTGCAACAAGCTGAAGAGCATCTACGTGCCGAGAAGAGTCAATTACAAGAGCTACGAGAGCGTATGATGAAGGATGAACAACATGAGGATGCTCAAGTGATCGTACGTGCACGTAAAGATTTACAACAATTGCATATCAAACGAGCATCAGCTACCAACTTGTATCGACGCAAGACGACAACGAATACAGTGGCACAAAAGAAGCAACAACAGCAACAATCAAGGATCACATCGATGCCTCCACCACCACCTTCAGCACCTGTGACTCAAAAGACAATGACGATTGATGAGATTCAGTTGGAAGCCTTTCAAGAATTTGTGCAATCGAGTCGATCCAAAAAGTTGAACCAGTTTGCATACATGAAGCATTGTCTTGCAGAAGATGTCGAACCTTGTTTGCGTTTTGGTTCTCATTCTCGTCTCTCAGTGAAAAAGCTCAATGAATACCTTTCTCGACAACCCTGCTTTATCGAACAACATCAACAAGATTCAGTTCCTACCGGCACTACTTATTCTTCCGCTGCTGCACGTCCTCTTTGGGAACGGTTCTCATCCAACCATCACCATCATCATCAGCAACAACCCGTATGCGTAGCGTGTGGTCGATCATCAGAACATTCGCCTTTGAATTATCGTTTCCGAGTGGATGAAATGGATGAATGGGCTCCTATTGATCAATATTGTCGCGATCGATTGGTCGCTGTATGCGAGTTTTATGTCTTTATCCGCAACATCCAACATGGCCTTTACTCGGATCGTGCGATTGATGACTTGTATGCTGAAAACATTTGCTTGCGTCTTCAAATGTTTTATTCTCGGTAAGTTAAGGAGAAGGAGATGAAGGTTGTCAAGAAGACTGATTGTTATTTGGATATCTAGTATGGGAGCACTTCCTGTGATTCTTGATGGCATAGGAGTAGACCCTGACGCAGTTGGCAAGGCATCTCAACCACTTGATACGATTCCAGATGACGCGTATGTTTCAGATGGATCCATCTCAACCGGTCCTCAAACACCTGTGCAACCGCAACATGAAGAAATTGCATCATAGTTTGTTATACACTCAATTCCCTCACCCCCCCCAAAAACCATCACCACATCACGACTACCCATAGGATGCTGGATTCATCCCCTTCCATCCCTCTCTTCTCATCATTACATTATTTATAGAATTGTGCATTGCCTTAATACATTATATCCTTTCATCCTTTTATCATCCTTCCACTGTGCAAGTTAAAAAGGGGTGGCAGAGAAATCCATCCATCATTGTAAAGGAGTGATCATCTAATTTCTCACGCTATCATTCATGACGCATCGTGATTTTTCTTGTTGCTAATGTACAAAACAAAAAGTGCAGGAAGATTTAATGATTGAATCGAGTGGCTGATATGTGAAAAAGAGAGTGTGAGTGATAGTGAGAGTGGGGAGGGTGCTTGATGAGGAGTGAGTGAGTGAGTGAGTGAGTGAGGAGGAGCAACGAGAGATTTCTCTATCTATTCCTTCGATCTATCAAAAGTCTAGCAATGGGTCGTTGTCGTTTTGCACGTTGTCTGTATTGTTGGATATGCATTGATTTCCTTCTTGCCTCAGATGCCGTCATTGCGTAAACAACAGGTCGACTAGCACCTCGTTTCCTTCCAAGTTGCTGATCTTGTTGTTCGAGCTTCTCTTGCATGGCAGTGAGATAATCCACCACTTGATCGCTTTCGGGCATGTAATACGTTGGCAAATGTTGATCGATATGTAACGCCTCATCAAACCGTACTTCCATCTCGCCATGATATTCACCATCTTGTTGAGGAGGTTCAAAGGGTCTTAATTGCATCATGTATTGTGCCAATGCTTCATCTGCTTCCTCTATCATCCAAGTATTAGTCTCTCTCTCACATATATATCATCATTTCCTCCCTCTCCCAACACTTACCATTATCATGGGGTTCAGTGATACCAAGCATTTCTCGAATAGCTGCATTGGGCGGCGATGGATGATTACGAGTGGAAAAGAACGGACGCTCCTCTGACGATGAGAGGCCGAGCAGGGGTCGATGTAAGGAAAAGAACGCATTGTGAGCAAACTCGGACTCGGGCATGTTGATTACAGGCATAAACGATAGATGTTGCTGCTGTGATTTCTGTTGCTCAGTCTCATGCTGTTGGACATTGCTCTTGTCGGTGGGTGGTATCTCTTGTTCTTGTTCGCTTTTGCTGTTGTTATTGCTGCTGCTGCTACTACTACTGCTGCCGTCGTTGCTACGGCCGTGGTATGAAGAAGAATAAAAGCGACGAGTGGTAGCAAGAATAGCTTGATGTCTAGTGGGTAGTATACGACAAGCTGTTAACATGTTGTATGTGCGGGTGTGTGGGAGAGAGTAATAAATGAAAGGAAGAAGCGATAGTGGCGTGAGTCATTCACACAGCAACTTAACGGAGAAGGAAATCTAAAAGTGACTAATAACCCTGCTGTTTAACACCAAAAGAACAATGACATTTTATCCCAGCAACACTCGACAACATTACCTTGAAAAAGAACAACCGTTCCATGTTTAAGAATCAACTAGTGCCCATAATTGGGATCTATCCTAGCACACACATGTCTACATAAAAGTCACACGCTTTGCTATATCGTTCCTCGAGTATTACATATACCCACTTACCCAGACAATGGCTGCATATCTTACAACAAAGAACAGCAAGCAATCATTGGTCTCTTTATTCTCTCTGTGCAACCGATGTACCAAAAAATGTATTATGTATTGAAAAGCCCTCCTTCCATTCTACCCATACCATCTGTGTTTGTTTACATTGATGCTGCAAATGCGAATCGTTCGGTTATAACCATTTGCTTCGTGCATTGACACGTGTCCCTGGAATTTTATGCGATGTGATATCGTTGCTCCCAAAAGTAGGCTGATGATGATGCTGTCGGCTTAAAAGTAAACTTAACCCAGACCCCACCACTTGGTATACACGTTGCGCCATCATCATACAAGAGGGAGGCGGGGGTATCATAGCAACCGGGTTGCCTATCCTACAAGAGGTAACACATCTACCAGCGATTGTCGGTAGATGTCAAGCTATACATGCTTCACTTGGTCTCAGGTTCAAGATGCCCATCATTTGTCATTTCAACGTTTGAGAGAGTAGGACAGTGCGCATTTCTAGCCAAATAAGGTTTGTGCAACAACGTCACATGAGAGTTTATTCCCTCAAATTGAGCGCTTTATTTACCGAGCAAAAGATACATTTACAAGTTGTTGTCACACAGCATAAAACATGTGTCCATCATTTAACGAGAATGAACTTATTTCTTGCGTTTGTTCTTTGGCTTGCCTTTCGCCTAAATGAAATGATAAGAATGGTAACCTTCGTATTACTTTTGTAAAGCTTACCTCGGGTGCTTCTTTCCTCTTCTTTAGAGCATTGCCTGAGGCGGGAGAAGGTTTGGCGGGAACGGATTTGAAAAAGTCACTCATCCGACTCTGTGTGGCTGCCTTGACGTTCTTGGTAAGCTTCTCACAGGATTTGCGAATACGATCCTCACTATTACAATAAACATCAGTACCATCCCACCTCATCTCAATGATGCTTCCATCTTACCTGAACCCCTTTTCCTTGACCATGAAATCAACAATAGCTTCAACATCAGGCAATTCCCATTTGAGTTCGACTTTGTCGGTTGAAGGTAAAACGTCAGGCACTCTAAAGAGCTCGCGGGCTTCATCGTATTTCCAATCCTTTGGCACGTTGTCACGAAGTTTTTCAGGTAAGTGCTTCAAAGCCTCGTCAATTGTCTTGTGTTCCTTGATCAAGCTATATGCACGTGCAGGTCCAACGCCCTTGATGCTGTCAACATAATCGCAGCCAAGCATGATACACAAATCGATGAACTAGGTATCGTCCAATATCAGGATTTGGGAATGAATCTTTTCAACCTTGTCCCCCCTCACCTACCTCTTCATGTGATAATCCTAATCCTTCCAATGCCTTATCCAAATGCACTTCGTCAATGGGCATCTTGCGTTGTTCCGAAAATGTCAAATGGCGTAATAAGCGTGGTGAACCAAAAGTCAACGTATCCATATCTTCAGATGCAGCGGCAAATACAAGATTGGCTTTGGCCAAAGCAGCACATTGAGCTTCAGCTTCGCATGGGGCCTATATACATATTGCGTTAGTGATCATCGTCTCATCATCCATGTATAGTGTTTACTTGCCTCGACATAGGGAATGCCCATAAGCTTGAGTAATCGTTTGCATTCATCATTGTGCTCTTTTGTGACCCTGACGGTGCGCTTGGTATAGCGTGCCACCTCCTCACTCGTACCTTGATTGTAAAGATCCATGAGTGAACCCCCTCCACTTTTACATGGATCATACCTTACTTACCAACTTCATTAGCCTCTTCCAAGTTTGCTTGAGCCTCTTCTTTACGTGCTTTACGTTTAGCCAACTAGAACCTGTGTGAGTTATATAACAAAATGGCATTGAGAGTAAATCATCTTACCTCGCCGGATTTCATAGTCGGGGGTTTGCCATCAAAGACATATACTGGTTTTATGCCGTTGTCTACCATCCTCACTGTTCGATAAAACATGCCCATAAGATGACTAAAAGTTGTCGTCAGCACTATGATATCATACAAAGGTCATTGAAAAGATACCTCGTGGTTTCACCCTGCTCATTCGTAAGCATTTGGCCGTCTTGTTGTCGTACAGCAATCATAAACTGATAAATACTCATCGACGCGTCGATCGCCACTTTGCGTCCGAAATAGCTGTCAATGCTGTGGCTCTTGATGGCATCAGGTGCGTGTTCTGAAATCAGCTTTGTCAGACCGTGAATACCCATGGTGATTGGCTTGGATCACTGCAAGGGAAAGGAGAGGGAAAAAAGACAATAGGTGAAAGGATGCTTCTGTGGCGCGCGGTGTGCGATTGATCGTAAATGGTAAGTCGTCCGGTGACCGGTTGACGAAGTAATACATGCAGCTTGACACTTTGTTATACCAACCTTGATCCATAATACCCACCCTGTCCCTTAGCTTATAAGAGGATAGCCTATCTGGAGTATTCTATGTGTGTAATCCAACCTCATTTCTGCATCATAAAGACATCGATCCTTCAAATTCATATCACACATTTGTTGCTATATTGTATCTCTCGAGTTATCAAAGGCAGCTAGTCGCCTGCCGTGTATCCATAATATGTATAACTATCTTAAAGATTTGATCATAAACACGAGGAATCTAATCACAAAACAAAGGGAGTAAACTATACAGCCTTTGATCAATACACAATGAATCAATCAGATCCTTCCTCTTCCTTTATCACAACATTCTCAAGTGGATATACATGCTTTTATCATCCTGCATTATTAACCTTTCTATAATACAATGCATGAAGTACCCACACATGACGAGGTACAAAACATTGCTCCTATGAGGGAGATGTTTCTATCTTTCGATGGTGCATGGTGCAAAGGTGAATGGATGACACTTGATGCGTAGTGGTGAATCATATGCATAGTGAGTCAAGACATGTAGTTGGATGATGATGGTTGTACATGGCTGACAGGTTGCACACAAAGGATGATGATAGTAGCTGTCAAGTGTAAGGTACGATCATTGGATGCACCAATCGCTCAGGGTGATAGCATCAAGCATAATGATCAAGTTGACAATGGATACTCTCTTTTTCGACGCGTTGTACATACCCAATTCCTTCCATTCCATGTATCAAACCAATATTCATATCCATATTCATATCCATAAGAAGTTGTATGTATTGAAGCAAATTGCTACACGTAAATAAAGCTGCTTCTATATAATGGCTATCTGCTGTCCACGTGAAAAAGGTTGCAAGCCAAGTTGCTGCAAGTAAAGAACGCTGTTCGACACAATGGAGTAAAGATCTTGCTAATAGCAATTGCTAGAATGGATGCTGTTACCATTGATCGTGATGGAGGAGTGTACAAGAGAACGTGAGTGTCGTGAAACGCAGGTGTCGTAGCGGTGTGTACACGGCATGGACTTGCCATTCAGTCAAAGACAATCGGATCAAGAGAGTTGTAGGATTGACATGATGGGTTGAAACAGGGCAATCGTTCGCAGGTGGTAGTTGTACTTGAATGGGCCAACAGTTGAGAACGGGAGGAAGAGGGAAGAAGTTGGGAGTGGAAGAACCGAAAATCAAAGGTTGGGCCTGAATGCTGCTTCTTTGTTTGAGAGCTGCTCAATCAAATCCTCTCGGATCAAGAAAGTTGAAGGATGGACATGATGGGATGGATCAGGACAATCGTTCACATGCATTGAGTTGGGGAACAATGGTGAAAGGGAGGAAGGGGGTATTAGCTTCCAATGATGAGCTGTTACTGAATAGTGTATAGCGTACCATACGTTGACCCTTCCATTCATGCAAACGTAGCTGTGTTACACAACACGACCCTCTGCATCTTTTGCTCTGCCAGGGTCCAGCTACTTGACAATGAACAAAGACCACTTCTCATATAGCATCACGCTTACAAACATAAAGGTGCCTGTATCTCCAAACTTTACAATGAAACGTGGGCTTTTGAATAGAGCAATGGGCTCGGCTTGGCCAACTGCACCTTGGGTGAAAGTTTCACGTTCAGTGTCGCAAACAGCCCAAAAAATATTTTTTGGTCGTCGTCGTCGAAGAGGTCGACCCCCAGATCCAGTTTGGCTGGTGGCGACATTGCG